>NW_025726008.1:0-200427 GCF_021461395.2 Schistocerca americana
GACGATGAAACACAGAAATTGCTTCCGAATTTAATAAAAAAGGCACAATGGTGACTGAAGTAAAAGAGGACTGATACTCTAACTTTCTATGATTTGAACCCCTCCTGTGAGTCCAGTTTTAGTTTCCGATGCTTCACTTCAGGTTTACTGTATCCCTTGGATCTTCTTATTGACGATGAAACACAGAAATTGCATCCGAATTTAAGAAAAAAGCACAATGCCGACTTAAGTACAAGAGGACTGATACTCTAACTTTCTATGATTTGAACCCCTCCTGTGAGTCCTGTTTTAGATTCCAATGCTTAACCTCTGGTTTACTGTATCCCTTGGACCTTCTTATTGACGATGAAACACAGAAATTGAATCCGAATTTAATACAAAAGGCACAATGCCGACTTAAGTACCAAAGGACTGATACTATAACTATCTATGATTTGAACCTCTCCTGTGAGTCCAGTTTTAGATTCCGATGTTTCACTTCGGGTTTACTGTATCCCTTGGACCCTCTTATTGACGATGAAACATAGAAATTGCATCCGACTTTAATACAAAAGGCACAATGCCGACTTAAGTACAAGAGGACTGAAACTCTAATTTTCTATGAATTGAACGTCTGCTGTGAGTCCAGTTTTAGTTTCCGATGCTTCACTTCAGGTTTACTGTATCCCTTGGACCTTCTTATTGACGATGATACACACAAATTGCTTCCGAGATTAATACGAAAGGCACAATGCCGACATACGTACAAGAGGACTGAAACTCTAACTTTCTATGATGTGAACCTCTGCTGTGAGTCCAGTTTTAGTTTCCGATGCTTCACTTCACATTTACTGTATCCCTGGGACCTTCTTATTGACGATGAAACACAGATATTGTATCCGAATTTAATAAAAAAGGCTCAATGCCGACTTAAGTACAAGATGACTGATACTCTAACTTTCTATGACTTGAACCCCTCCTGTTGAGTCCAGTTTTAGATTCCGATGCTTTACTTCAGGTTTACTGTATCCCTTGGACCTTCTTATTGACGATGAAACACAGAAATTGCATCCGAATTTAATAAAAAAGGCACAATGCCGACTTAAGTACCAAAGGACTGATATTCTAACTATCTATGATTTGAACCTCTCCTGTGAGTCCAGTTTTAGATTCCGATGCTTCACTTCGGGTTTACTGTATCCCTTGGACCCTCTTATTGACGATGAAACATAGAAATTGCATCCGAATTTAATACAAAAGGCACAATGCCGACTTAAGTACAAGAGGACTGAAACTCTAATTTTCTATGAATTGAACCTCTGCTGTGAGTCCAGTTTCAGTTTCCGATGCTTGACTTCAGGTTTACTGTATCCCTTGGACCTTCTTATAGACGATGATACACACAAATTGCTTCCGAGTTTAATACAAAAGGCACAATGCCGACTTACGTACATGAGGACTGAAACTCTAACTTTCTATGATTTGAACCTCTGCTGTGAGTCCAGTTTTAGTTTCCGATGCTTCACTTCACATTTACTGTATCCCTGGGACCTTCGTATTGACGATGAAACACAGAAATTGCATCCGAATTTAATAAAAAAGGCATAATGCCGACTTAAATACAAGAGGACTGATACTCTAACTTTCTATGATTTGAACCCCTCCTGTTGAGTCCAGTTTTAGATTCCGATGCTTAACTTCAGGTTTACTGTATCCCTTGGACCTTCTTATTGACGATGAAACACAGAAATTGCATCCGAATTTAATAAAAAAGGCACAATGCCGACTTAAGTACAAGAGGACTGATGCTCTAACTTTCTATGATTTGAACCCCTATTGTGAGTCCAGTTCAAGATTCCGATGCTTAACTTCAGGTTTACTGTATCCCTTGGACCTTCTTATTGACGATGAAACACCGAAATTGCATCCGAATTTAATACAAAAGGCACAATGCCGACTTAAATACAAGAGGACTGATACTCTAACTTTCTATGATTTGAAGCTCTCCTGTGAGTCCAGTTTTAGATTCCGATGCTTCACTTCAGGTTTGCTGTATCCCTTGGACCTTCTTATTGACGATGAAACACAGAAATTGCATCCGAAATTAATAAAAAAGGCAGAATGACGACTTAAGTACAAGAGAACTGGTACTCTAACTTTCTATGATTTGAACCCCTCCTGTGAGTCCAGTTTTAGATTCCGATGCTTAACTTCAGGTTTACTGTACCCTTGGACCTTCTTATTGACGATGAAACATTGAAATTGCATTCGAATTTAATACAAAAGGCACAATGCCGACTTAAGTACACGAGGACTGAAACTCTAACTTTCTATGATTTCAACCTATGCTGTGAGTCGAGTTTTAGTTTCCGAAGCTTCACTTCAGGTTTACTGTATCCCTTGGACCTTCTTATTGACGATGAAACACAGAAATTGCATTCGAATTTAATACAAAAGGCACAATGCCGACTTAAGTACAAGAGGACTGCAACTCTAACTTTCTATGATTTCAACCTATGCTGTGAGTCCAGTTTTAGTTTCCGAAGCTTCACTTCAGGTTTACTGTATACCTTGGACCTTCTTATTGACGATGAAACACAGAAATTGCATCCGAATTTAATACAAAAGCACAATGCCGACTTAAGTACAAGAGGACTGATACTCTAACTTTCTATGATTTGAACCTCTGCTGTGAGTCCAGTTTTAGTTTCCGATACTTCACGTCAGGTTTACTGTATCCCTTGGACCTTCTTATTGACGATGAAACACAGAAATTGCATCCGAAATTAATAAAAAAGGCAGAATGACGACTTAAGTACAAGAGAACTGGTACTCTAACTTTCTATGATTTGAACCCCTCCTGTGAGTCCAGTTTTAGATTCCGATGCTTAACTTCAGGTTTACTGTACCCTTGGACCTTCTTATTGACGATGAAACACAGAAATTGCATCCGAATTTAATACAAAATTCACAATGCCGACTTGAGTACAAGAGGACTGAAACTTTAACTTTCTATGCTTTGAACCTATGCTGTGAGTCCAGTTTTAGTTTCCGATGCTTGACTTCAGGTTTACTGTATCCCTTGGACCTTCTTATTGACGATGAAACACAGAAATTGCATCCGAATTTAATACAAAAGGCACAATGCCGACTTAAGTACAAGAGGACTGATACTCTAACTTTCTATGTTTTAAACCTCTCCTGTGAGTCCAGTTTTAGCTTCCGATGCTTCACTTTAGGTTTACTGTATCCCTTGGAACCTCTTATTTCGCTGAAACACAGAAATTGCATCCGAATTTAATACAAAAGGCACAATGCCGACTTAAGGAAAAGAGGACTGATACTCTAACTTTCTATGATTTGAACCTCTGCTGTGAGTCCAGTTTTAGTTTCCGATGCTTCACGTCAGGTTTACTGTATCCCTTGGACCTTCTTATTGACGATGAAACACAGAAATTGCATCCGAAATTAATAAAAAAGGCACAATGCCGACTTAAGGACTAGAGGACTGGTACTCTAACTTTCTATGATTTGAACCCCTCCTGTGAGTCCAGTTTTAGATTCCGATGCTTAACTTCAGGTTTACTGTATCCCTTGGACCTTCTTATTGACGATGAAACACAGATATTGCATTCTAATTTAATACAAAAGGCACAATGCCGACTTAAGTACAAGTGGACTGAAACTGTAACTTTCTATGATCTGAACCACTGCTGTGAGACCAGTTTTAGATTCCGAAGCTTAACTTCAGGTTTACTGTATCCCTTGGACCTTCTTATTGACGATGAAACACAGAAATTGGATCCGAATTTAATACAAAAGGCACAATGCCGACTTAAGTACAAGAATACTAATACTCTAACTTTCTATGATTTGAACCCCTCCTGTGAGACCAGTTTTAGATTCCGATGCTTAACTTCTGGTTTACTGTATCCCTTGGACCTTCTTATTGACGATGAAACACAGAAATTGCATTCTAATTTAATACAAAAGGCACAATGCCGACTTAAATACAAGAGGACTGAAACTCTAACTTTCTATGATTTGAACCTCTGCTGTGAGTCCAGTTTTAGTTTATGATGCTTCACTTCAGGTTTACTGTATCCCTTGGACCTTCTTATTGACAATGAAACACAGGAATTGCTTCCGAATTTAATAAAAAAGGCACAATGCCGACTGAAGTACAAGAGGACTGATACTCTAAATTTCTATGATTTGATCCCCTCCTGTGAGTCCAGTTTTAGTTTCCGATGCTTCACTTCAGGTTTACTGTATCCCTTGGATCTTCTTATTGACGATGAAACACAGAAATTGCATCCGAATTTAATAAAAAAGCACAATGCTGACTTAAGTACAAGAGGACTGATACTCTAACTTTCTATGATTTGAACCCCTCCTGTGAGTCCAGTTTTAGATTCCAATGCTTAACTTCTGGTTTACTGTATCCCTTGGACCTTCTTATTGACGATGAAACACAGTAATTGCATCCGAATTTAATACAAAAGGCACAATGCCGACTTAAGTACCAAAGGACTGATATTCTAACTATCTATGATTTGAACCTCTCCTGTGAGTCCCGTTTTAGATTCCGATGCTTCACTTCGGGTTTACTGTATCCCTTGGACCCTCTTATTGACGATGAAACACAGAAATTGCATCCGAATTTAATACAAAAGGCACAATGCCGACTTAAGTACAAGAGGACTGAAACTCTAATTTTCTATGAATTGAACCTCTGCTGTGAGTCCAGTTTTAGTTTATGATGCTTCACTTCAGGTTTACTGTATCCCTTGGACCTTCTTATTGACGATGAAACACAGAAATTGCTTCCGAATTTAATAAAAAATTCACAATGCCGACTGAAGTACAAGAGGACTGATACCCTAACTTTCTATGATTTGAACCCCTCCTGTGAGTCCAGTTTTAGTTTCCGATGCTTCACTTCAGGTTTACTGTATCCCTTGGATCTTCTTATTGACGATGAAACACAGAAATTGCATCCGAAATTAATAAAAAAGGAACAATGCCGACTTAAGTACAAGAGGACTGAAACTATAACTTTCTATGTTTTGAACCTATGCTGTGAATCCAGTTTTAGATTCCGATGCTTGACTTCAGGTTTACTGCATCCCTTGGACCTTTTTATTGACGATGAAACACAGAAATTGCATCCGAATTTAATACAAAAGGCACAATGCCGACTTAAGTACAAGAGGACTGAAACTCTAACTTTCTATGATTTGAACCCCTCCTGTGAGTCCAGTTTTAGATTCCGATGCTTAACTTCAGGTTTACTGTATCCCTTGGACCTTCTTATTGACGATGAAACACAGAAATTGCATCCGAATTTAATACAAAAGGCACAATGCCGACTTAAGTACAAGAGGACTGATACTCTAACTTTCTATGATTTGAACCTTTCCTGTGAGTCCAGGTTTAGATTCCGATGCTTCACTTCAGGTTTACTGTATCCCTTGGACCCTCTTATTTCGAAGAAACACAGAAATTGCATCCGAATTTAATACAAAAGGCACAATGCCGACTTAAGAACAAGAGGACTGAAACTCTAACTTTCTATGATTTGAACCCCTCCTGTGAGTCCAGTTTTAGTTTCCGATGCTTCACTTCTGGTTTACTGTATCCCTTGGACCTTCTTATTGCCGATGAAACACAGAAATTGCATCCGAATGTAATTCAAAACTCACAATGCCGACTTAAGTACAAGAGGACTGAAACTCTAACTTTCTATGATTTGAACCCCAGCTGTGAGTCCAGTTTTAGTTTCCGATGCTTCACTTCAGGTTTACTTTATCCCTTGGACCTTCTTATTGACGATGAAACACAGAAATTGCATCCGAATTTAATACAAAAGGCACAATGCCGACTGAAGTACAAGAGGACTGATACACTAACTTTCTATGATTTGAACCTCTGCTGTGAGTCCAGTTTTAGTTTCCGATGCTTCACGTCAGGTTTACTGTATCCCTTGGATCTTCTTATTGACGATCAAACACAGAAATTGCATCCGAAATTAATAAAAAAGGCACAATGCCGACTTAAGTACAAGAGGACTGGTACTCTAACTTTCTATGATTTAAACCCCTCCTGTGAGTCCAGTTTTAGATTCCGATGCTTAACTTCAGGTTTACTGTATCCCTTGGACCTTCTTATTGACGATGAAACACAGAAATTGCATCCGAATTTAATACAAAAGGCACAATGCCGACTTAAGTACAAGTGGACTGAAACTGTAACTTTCTATGATCTGAACCACTGCTGTGAGACCAGTTTTAGATTCCGATGCTTAACTTCAGGTTTACTGTATCCCTTGGACCTTCTTATTGACGATGAAACACAGAAATTGGATCCGAATTTAATACAAAAGGCACAATGCCGACTTAAGTACAAGAAGACTAATACTCTAACTTTCTATGATTTGAACCCCTCCTGTGAGTCCAGTTTTAGATTCCGATGCTTAACTTCTGGTTTACTGTATCCCTTGGACCTTCTTATTGACGATGAAACACAGAAATTGCATCCGAATTTAATACAAAAGGCACAATGCCGACTTAAGTACAAGAGGACTGAAACTCTAACTTTCTATGATTTGAACCCCTGCTGTGAGTCCAGTTTTAGTTTATGATGCTTCACTTCAGGTTTACTGTATCCCTTGGACCTTCTTATTGGCGATGAAACACAGAAATTGCTTCCGAACTTAATAAAAAAGGCACAATGCCGACTTAAGTACAAGAGGACTGATACTCTAACTTTCAATGATTTGAACCCCTCCTGTGAGTCCAGTTTTAGATTCCAATGCTTAACTTCTGGTTTACTGTATCCCTTGGACCTTCTTATTGACGATGAAACACAGAAATTGCATCCGAATTTAATACAAAAGGCACAATGCCGACTTAAGTACCAAAGGACTGATATTCTAACAATCTATGATTTAAACCTCTCCTGTGAGTCCAGTTTTAGATTCCGATGCTTCACTTTGGGTTTACTGTATCCCTTGGACCCTCATATTGACGATGAAACACAGAAATTGCATCCGAATTTAATACAAAAGGCACAATGCCGACTTAAGTACAAGAGGACTGAAACTCTAATTTTCTATGAATTGAACCTCTGCTGTGAGTCCAGTTTTAGTTTCCGATGCTTGACTTCAGGTTTACTGTATCCCTTGGACCTTCTTATTGACGATGAAACGCAGAAATTGCATCCGAATTTAATACAAAAGGCACAATGCCGACTTAAGTACAAGATGACTGAAACTCTAACTTTCTATGATTTGAACCTCTGCTGTGAGTCCAGTTTTAGTTTCCGATGCTTCACTTCAGGTTTACTGTTTCCCTTGGACCTTCTTATTGACGATGAAACACAGAAATTGCATCCGAATTTAATACAAAAGGCACAATGCCGACTTAAGGACAAGAGGACTGATACTCTAACTTTCTATGATTTGAACCTCTGCTGTGAGTCCAGTTTTAGTTTCCGATGCTTCACGTCTGGTTTACTGTATCCCTTGGACCTTCTTATTGACGATGAAACACAGAAATTGCATCCGAAATTAATAAAAAAGGCACAATGCCGACTTAAGGACAAGAGGACTGAAACTGTAACTTTCTATGATCTGAACCACTGCTGTGAGACCAGTTTTAGATTCCGATGCTTAACTTCAGGTTTACTGTATCCCTTGGACCTTCTTATTGACGATGAAACACAGAAATTGGATCCGAATTTAATACAAAAGGCACAATGCCGACTTAAGTACAAGAATACTAATACTCTAACTTTCTATGATTTGAACCCCTCCTGTGAGTCCGGTTTTAGATTCCGATGCTCAACTTCTGGTTTACTGTATCCCTTGGACATTCTTATTGACGATGAAACACAGAAATTGCATTCTAATTTAATACAAAAGGCACAATGCCGGTTTAAGTACAAGAGGACTGAAACTCTAACTTTCTATGATTTGAACCTCTGCTGTGATTCCAGTTTTAGTTTATGATGCTTCACTTCAGGTTTACTGTATCCCTTGGACCTTCTTATTGACAATGAAACACAGAAATTGCTTCCGAATTTAATAAAAAAGGCACAATGCCGACTGAAGTACAAGAGGACTGATACTCTAACTTTCTATGATTTGATCCCCTCCTGTGAGTCCAGTTTTAGTTTCCGATGCTTCACTTCAGGTTTACTGTATCCCTTGGATCTTCTTATTGACGATGAAACACAGAAATTGCATCCGAATTTAATAAAAAAGCACAATGCTGACTTAAGTACAAGAGGACTGATACTCTAACTTTCTATGATTTGAACCCCTCCTGTGAGTCCAGTTTTAGATTCCAATGCTTAACTTCTGGTTTACTGTATCCCTTGGACCTTCTTATTGACGATGAAACACAGTAATTGCATCCGAATTTAATACAAAAGGCACAATGCCGACTTAAGTACCAAAGGACTGATATTCTAACTATCTATGATTTGAACCTCTCCTGTGAGTCCCGTTTTAGATTCCGATGCTTCACTTCTGGTTTACTGTATCCCTTGGACCCTCTTATTGACGATGAAACACAGAAATTGCATCCGAATTTAATACAAAAGCCACAATGCCGACTTAAGTACAAGAGGACTGAAACTCTAATTTTCTATGAATTGAACCTCTGCTGTGAGTCCAGTTTTAGTTTATGATGCTTCACTTCAGGTTTACTGTATCCCTTGGACCTTCTTATTGACGATGAAACACAGAAATTGCTTCCGAATTTAATAAAAAATTCACAATGCCGACTGAAGTACAAGAGGACTGATACCCTAACTTTCTGCGATTTGAACCCCTCCTGTGAGTCCAGTTTTAGTTTCCGATTCTTCACTTCAGGTTTACTGTATCCCTTGGATCTTCTTATTGACGATGAAACACAGAAATTGCATCCGAAATTAATAAAAAAGGCACAATGCCGACTTAAGTACAAGAGGATTGAAACTATAACTTTCTATGTTTTGAACCTCTGCTGTGAGTCCAGTTTTAGTTTCCGATGCTTCACGTCAGGTTTACTGTATCCCTTGGACCTTCTTATTGACGATCAAACACAGAAATTGCATCCGAAATTAATAAAAAAGGCACAATGCCGACTTAAGTACAAGAGGACTGGTACTCTAACTTTCTATGATTTAAACCCCTCCTGTGAGTCCAGTTTTAGATTCCGATGCTTAACTTCAGGTTTACTGTATCCCTTGGACCTTCTTATTGACGATGAAACACAGAAATTGCATCCGAATTTAATACAAAAGGCACAATGCCGACTTAAGTACAAGTGGACTGAAACTGTAACTTTCTATGATCTGAACCACTGCTGTGAGACCAGTTTTAGATTCCGATGCTTAACTTCAGGTTTACTGTATCCCTTGGACCTTCTTATTGACGATGAAACACAGAAATTGCATCCGAATTTAATACAAAAGGCACAATGCCGACTTAAGTACAAGAAGACTAATACTCTAACTTTCTATGATTTGAACCCCTCCTGTGAGTCCAGTTTTAGATTCCGATGCTTAACTTCTGGTTTACTGTATCCCTTGGACCTTCTTATTGACGATGAAACACAGAAATTGCATCCGAATTTAATACAAAAGGCACAATGCCGACTTAAGTACAAGAGGACTGAAACTCTAACTTTCTATGATTTGAACCTCTGCTGTGAGTCCAGTTTTAGTTTCCGATGCTTAACTTCTGGTTTACTGTATCCCTTGGACCTTCTTATTGACGATGAAACACAGAAATTGCATCCGAATTTAATACAAAAGGCACAATGCCGACTTAAGTACCAAAGGACTGATATTCTAACAATCTATGATTTAAACCTCCCCTGTGAGTCCAGTTTTAGATTCCGATGCTTCACTTTGGGTTTACTGTATCCCTTGGACCCTCATATTGACGATGAAACACAGAAATTGCATCCGAATTTAATACAAAAGGCACAATGCCGACTTAAGTACAAGAGGACTGAAACTCTAATTTTCTATGAATTGAACCTCTGCTGTGAGTCCAGTTTTAGTTTCCGATGCTTGACTTCAGGTTTACTGTATCCCTTGGACCTTCTTATTGACGATGAAACACAGAAATTGCATCCGAATTTAATACAAAAGGCACAATGCCGACTTAAGTACAAGAGGACTGAAACTCTAACTTTCTATGATTTGAACCTCTGCTGTGAGTCCAGTTTTAGTTTCCGATGCTTCACTTCAGGTTTACTGTTTCCCTTGGACCTTCTTATTGACGATGAAACACAGAAATTGCATCCGAATTTAATACAAAAGGCACAATGCCGACTTAAGGACAAGAGGACTGATACTCTAACTTTCTATGATTTGAACCTCTGCTGTGAGTCCAGTTTTAGTTTCCGATGCTTCACGTCAGGTTTACTGTATCCCTTGGACCTTCTTATTGACGATGAAACACAGAAATTGCATCCGAAATTAATAAAAAAGGCACAATGCCGACTTAAGGACAAGAGGACTGGTACTCTAACTTTCTATGATTTGAACCCCTCCTGTGAGTCCAGTTTTAGATTCCGATGCTTAACTTCAGGTTTACTGTATCCCTTGGACCTTCTTATTGACGATGAAACACAGAAATTGCATGCGAATTTAATACAAAAGGCACAATGCCGACTTAAGTACAAGTGGACTGAAACTGTAACTTTCTATGATCTGAACCACTGCTGTGAGACCAGTTTTAGATTCCGATGCTTAACTTCAGGTTTACTGTATCCCTTGGACCTTCTTATTGACGATGAAACACAGAAATCGGATCCGAATTTAATACAAAAGGCACAATGCCGACTTAAGTACAAGAATACTAATACTCTAACTTTCTATGATTTGAACCCCTCCTGTGAGTCCGGTTTTAGATTCCGATGCTCAACTTCTGGTTTACTGTATCCCTTGGACATTCTTATTGACGATGAAACACAGAAATTGCATTCTAATTTAATACAAAAGGCACAATGCCGGTTTAAGTACAAGAGGACTGAAACTCTAACTTTCTATGATTTGAACCTCTGCTGTGATTCCAGTTTTAGTTTATGATGCTTCACTTCAGGTTTACTGTATCCCTTGGACCTTCTTATTGACAATGAAACACAGAAATTGCTTCCGAATTTAATAAAAAAGGCACAATGCCGACTGAAGTACAAGATTACTGATACTCTAACTTTCTATGATTTGATCCCCTCCTGTGAGTCCAGTTTTAGTTTCCGATGCTTCACTTCAGGTTTACTGTATCCCTTGGATCTTCTTATTGACGATGAAACACAGAAATTGCATCCGAATTTAATAAAAAAGCACAATGCTGACTTAAGTACAAGAGGACTGATACTCTAACTTTCTATGATTTGAACCCCTCCTGTGAGTCCAGTTTTAGATTCCAATGCTTAACTTCTGGTTTACTGTATCCCTTGGACCTTCTTATTGACGATGAAACACAGTAATTGCATCCGAATTTAATACAAAAGGCACAATGCCGACTTAAGTACCAAAGGACTGATATTCTAACTATCTATGATTTGAACCTCTCCTGTGAGTCCCGTTTTAGATTCCGATGCTTCACTTCTGGTTTACTGTATCCCTTGGACCCTCTTATTGACGATGAAACACAGAAATTGCATCCGAATTTAATACAAAAGCCACAATGCCGACTTAAGTACAAGAGGACTGAAACTCTAATTTTCTATGAATTGAACCTCTGCTGTGAGTCCAGTTTTAGTTTATGATGCTTCACTTCAGGTTTACTGTATCCCTTGGACCTTCTTATTGACGATGAAACACAGAAATTGCTTCCGAATTTAATAAAAAATTCACAATGCCGACTGAAGTACAAGAGGACTGATACCCTAACTTTCTGCGATTTGAACCCCTCCTGTGAGTCCAGTTTTAGTTTCCGATTCTTCACTTCAGGTTTACTGTATCCCTTGGATCTTCTTATTGACGATGAAACACAGAAATTGCATCCGAAATTAATAAAAAAGGCACAATGCCGACTTAAGTACAAGAGGATTGAAACTATAACTTTCTATGTTTTGAACCTATGCTGTGAGTCCAGTTTTAGTTTCCGATGCCTGACTTCAGGTTTACTGCATCCCTTGGACCTTTTTATTGACGATGAGACACAGAAATTGCATCCGAATTTAATACAAAAGGCACAATGCCGACTTAAGTACAAGAGGACTGAAACTCTAACTTTCTATGATTTGAACCCCTCCTGTGAGTCCAGTTTTAGATTCCGATGCTTAACTTCAGGTTTACTATATCCCTTGGACCTTCTTATTGACGATGAAACACAGAAATTGCATCCGAATTTAATACAAAAGGCACAATGCCGACATAAGTACAAGAGGACTGATACTCTAACTTTCTATGATTTGAACCTCTCCTGTGAGTCCAGTTTTAGATTCCGATGCTTCACTTCAGGTTTACTGTATCCCTTGGACCTTCTTATTTCGATGAAACACAGAAATTGCATCCGAATTTAATACAAAAGGCACAATGCCGACTTAAGTACAAGAGGACTGAAACTCTAACTTTCTGTGATTTGAACCCCTCCTGTGAGTCCATTTTCAGTTTCCGATGCTTCACTTCTGGTTTACTGTATCCCTTGGACCTTCTTATTGCCGATGAAACACAGAAATTGCATCCGAATGTAATTCAAAAGGCACAATGCCGACTTAAGTACAAGAGGACTGAAACTCTAACTTTCTATGATTTGAACCTCAGCTGTGAGTCCAGTTTTAGTTTCCGATGCTTCACTTCAGGTTTACTTTATCCCTTGGACCTTCTTATTGACGATGAAACACAGAAATTGCATCCGAATTTAATACAAAAGGCACAATGCCGACTGAAGTACAAGAGGACTGATACTCTAACTTTCTATGATTTGAACCTCTGCAGTGAGTCCAGTTTTAGTTTCCGATGCTTCACGTCAGGTTTACTGTATCCCTTGGACCTTCTTATTGACGATGAAACACAGAAATTGCATCCGAAATTAATAAAAAAGGCACAATGCCGACTTAAGGACAAGAGGACTGGTACATAACTGTCTATGATTTGAACCCCTCCTGTGAGTCCAGTTTTAGATTCCGATGCTTAACTTCAGGTTTACTGTATCCCTTGGACCTTCTTATTGACGATGAAACACAGAAATTGCATCCGAATTTAACACAAAAGGCACAATGCCGACTTAAGTACAAGTGGACTGAAACTGTAACTTTCTATGATCTGAACCACTGCTGTGAGACCAGTTTTAGATTCCGATGCTTAACTTCAGGTTTACTGTATCCCTTGGACCTTCTTATTGACGATGAAACACAGAAATTGGATCCGAATTTAACACAAAAGGCACAATGCCGACTTAAGTACAAGAATACTAATACTCTAACTTTCTATGATTTGAACCCCTCCTGTGAGTCCAGTTTTAGATTCCGATGCTTAACTTCTGGTTTACTGTATCCCTTGGACCTTCTTATTGACGATGAAACACAGAAATTGCATTCTAATTTAATACAAAAGGCACAATGCCGACTTAAGTACAAGAGGACTGAAACTCTAACTTTCTATGATTTGAACCTCTGCTGTGAGTCCAGTTTTAGTTTATGATGCTTCACTTCAGGTTTACTGTATCCCTTGGACCTTCTTATTGACAATGAAACACAGAAATTGCTTCCGAATTTAATAAAAAAGGCACAATGCCGACTGAAGTACAAGAGGACTGATACTCTAACTTTCTATGATTTGATCCCCTCCTGTGAGTCCAGTTTTAGTTTCCGATGCTTCACTTCAGGTTTACTGTATCCCTTGGATCTTCTTATTGACGATGAAACACAGAAATTGCATCCGAATTTAATAAAAAAGCACAATGCTGACTTAAGTACAAGAGGACTGATACTCTAACTTTCTATGATTTGTACCCCTCCTGTGAGTCCAGTTTTAGATTCCAATGCTTAACTTCTGGTTTACTGTATCCCTTGGACCTTCTTATTGACGATGAAACACAGTAATTGCATCCGAATTTAATACAAAAGGCACAATGCCGACTTAAGTACCAAAGGACTGATATTCTATCTATGATTTGAACCTCTCCTGTGAGTCCCGTTTTAGATTCCGATGCTTCACTTCGGGTTTACTGTATCCCTTGGACCCTCTTATTGACGATGAAACACAGAAATTGCATCCGAATTTAATACAAAAGGCACAATGCCGACTTAAGTACAAGAGGACTGAAACTCTAATTTTCTATGAATTGAACCTCTGCTGGGAGTCCAGTTTTAGTTTATGATGCTTCACTTCAGGTTTACTGTATCCCTTGGACCTTCTTATTGACGATGAAACACAGAAATTGCTTCCGAATTTAATAAAAAATTCACAATGCCGACTGAAGTACAAGAGGACTGATACCCTAACTTTCTATGATTTGAACCCCTCCTGTGAGTCCAGTTTTAGTTTCCGATGCTTCACTTCAGGTTTACTGTATCCCTTGGATCTTCTTATTGACGATGAAACACAGAAATTGCATCCGAAATTAATAAAAAAGGCACAATGCCGACTTAAGTACAAGAGGACTGAAACTATAACTTTCTATGTTTTGAACCTATGCTGTGAGTCCAGTTTTAGTTTCCGATGCTTGACTTCAGGTTTACTGCATCCCTTGGACCTTTTTATTGACGATGAAACACAGAAATTGCATCCGAATTTAATACAAAAGGCACAATGCCGACTTAAGTACAAGAGGACTGAAACTCTAACTTTCTATGATTTGAACCCCTCCTGTGAGTCCAGTTTTAGATTCCGATGCTTAACTTCAGGTTTACTGTATCCCTTGGACCTTCTTATTGACGATGAAACACAGAAATTGCATCCGAATTTAATAAAAAAGGCACAATGCCGACTTAAGTACAAGAGGACTGATACTCTAACTTTCTATGATTTGAACCTCTCCTGTGAGTCCAGTTTTAGATTCCGATGCTTCACTTCAGGTTTACTGTATCCCTTGGACCCTCTTATTTCGATGAAACACAGAAATTGCATTCCGAATTTAATACAAAAGGCACAATGCCGACTTAAGTACAAGAGGACTGAAACTCTAACTTTCTATGATTTGAACCCCTCCTGTGAGTCCAGTTTTAGTTTCCGATGCTTCACTTCTGGTTTACTGTATCCCTTGGACCTTCTTATTGCCGATGAAACACAGAAATTGCATCCGAATGTAATTCAAAAGGCACAATGCCGACTTAAGTACAAGAGGACTGAAACTCTAACTTTCTATGATTTGAACCTCAGCTGTGAGTCCAGTTTTAGTTTCCGATGCTTCACTTCAGGTTTACTTTATCCCTTGGACCTTCTTATTGACGATGAAACACAGAAATTGCATCCGAATTTAATACAAAAGGCACAATGCCGACTGAAGTACAAGAGGACTGATTCTCTAACTTTCTATGATTTGAACCTCTGCTGTGAGTCCAGTTTTAGTTTCCGATGCTTCACGTCAGGTTTACTGTATCCCTTGGACCTTCTTATTGACGATCAAACACAGAAATTGCATCCGAAATTAATAAAAAAGGCACAATGCCGACTTAAGTACAAGAGGACTGGTACTCTAACTTTCTATGATTTGAACCCCTCCTGTGAGTCCAGTTTTAGATTCCGATGCTTAACTTCAGGTTTACTGTATCCCTTGGACCTTCTTATTGACGATGAAACACAGAAATTGCATCCGAATTTAATACAAAAGGCACAATGCCGACTTAAGTACAAGTGGACTGAAACTGTAACTTTCTATGATCTGAACCACTGCTGTGAGACCAGTTTTAGATTCCGATGCTTAACATCAGGTTTACTGTATCCCTTGGAACTTCTTATTGACGATGAAACACAGAAATTGGATCCGAATTTAATACAAAAGGCACAATGCCGACTTAAGTACAAGAAGACTAATACTCTAACTTTCTATGATTTTAACCCCTCCTGTGAGTCCAGTTTTAGATTCCGATGCTTAACTTCTGGTTTACTGTATCCCTTGGACCTTCTTATTGACTATGAAACACAGAAATTGCATCCGAATTTAATACAAAAGGCACAATGCCGACTTAAGTACATGAGGAATGAAACTCTAACTTCCTATGATTTGAACCCCTGCTGTGAGTCCAGTTTTAGTTTATGATGCTTCACTTCAGGTTTACTGTATCCCTTGGACCTTCTTATTGGCGATGAAACACAGAAATTGCTTCCGAACTTAATAAAAAAGGCACAATGCCGACTGAAGTACAAGAGGACTGATACTCTAACTTTCTATGGTTTGAACCCCTCCTGTGAGTCCAGTTTTAGTTTCCGATGCTTCACTTCAGGTTTACTGTATCCCTTGGATCTTCTTATTGACGATGAAACACAGAAATTGCATCTGAATTTATTAAAAAAACACAATGCCGACTTAAGTACAAGAGGACTGATACTCTAACTTTCTATGATTTGAACCCTTCCTGTGAGTCCAGTTTTAGATTCCAATGCTTAACTTCTGGTTTACTGTATCCCTTGGACCTTCTTATTGACGATGAAACACAGAAATTGCATCCCAATTTAATACAAAAGGCACAATGCCGACTTAAGTACCAAAGGACTGATATTCTAACAATCTATGATTTAAACCTCTCCTGTGAGTCCAGTTTTAGATTCCGATGCTTCACTTCGGGTTTACTGTATCCCTTGGACCCTCTTATTGACGATGAAACACAGAAATTGCATCCGAATTTAATACAAAAGGCACAATGCCGACTTAAGTACAAGAGGACTGAAACTCTAATTTTCTATGAATTGAACCTCTGCTGTGAGTCCAGTTTTAGTTTCCGATGCTTCACTTCAGGTTTACTGTATCCCTTGGACCTTCTTATTGAAGATGAAACACACAAATTGCTTCCGAGTTTAATACAAAAGGCACAATGCCGACTTACGTACAAGAGGACTGAAACTCTAACTTTCTATGATTTGAACCTCTGCTGTGAGTCCAGTTTTAGTTTCCGATGCTTCACTTCACATTTACTGTATCCCTGGGACCTTCTTATTGACGATGAAACACAGATATTGCATCCGAATTTAATAAAAAAGGCACAATGCCGACTTAAGTACAAGAGGACTGATACTCTAACTTTCTATGATTTGAACCCCTCCTGTTGAGTCCAGTTTTAGATTCCGATGCTTAACTTCAGGTTTACTGTATCCCTTGGACCTTCTTATTGACGATGAAACACAGAAATTGCATCCGAATTTAATAAAAAAGGCACAATGCCGACTTAAGTACAAGAGGACTGATGCACTAATTTTCTATGATTTGAACCCCTCCTGTGAGTCCAGTTTTAGATTCCGATGCTTAACTTCAGGTTTACTGCATCCCTTGGACCTTCTTATTGACGATGAAACACCGAAATTCCATCCGAATTTAATACAAAAGGCACAATGCCGACTTAAATACAAGAGGACTGATACTCTAACTTTCTATGATTTCAAGCTCTCCTGTGAGTCCAGTTTTAGATTCCGATGCTTCACTTCAGGTTTGCTGTATCCCTTGGACCCTCTTATTGACGATGAAACACAGAAATTGCATCCGAATTTAATACAAAAGGCACAATGCCGACTTAAGTACAAGAGGACTGGAACTCTAACTTTCAATGATTTGAACCTCTGCTGTGAGTCCAGTTTTAGTATCCGATGCTTCACTTCAGGTTTACTGTATCCCTTGGACCTTCTTATTGACGATGAAACACAGAAATTGCATTCGAATTTAATACAAAAGGCACAATGCCGACTTAAGTACAAGAGGACTGAAGCTCTAACTTTCTATGATTTCAACCTCTGCTGTGAGTCCAGTTTTAGTTTCCGATGCTTCACTTCAGGTTTACTGTATCCCTTGGCCTTTCTTATTGACGATGAAACACAGAAATTGCATCCGAATTTAATACAAAAGCACAATGCCGACTTAAGTACAAGAGGACTGACACTCTAACTTTCTATGATTTGAACCTCTGCTGTGAGTCCAGTTTTATTTTCCGATACTTCACGTCAGATTTACTGTATCCCTTGGACCTTCTTATTGACGATGAAACACAGAAATTGCATCCGAAATTAATAAAAAAGGCACAATGCCGACTTAAGTACAAGAGAACTGGTACTCTAACTTTCTATGATTTGAACCCCTCCTGTGAGTCCAGTTTTAGATTCCGATGCTTAACTTCAGGTTTACTGTACCCTTGGACGTTCTTATTGACGATGAAACACAGAAATTGCATCCGAATTTAATACAAAAGGCACAATGCCGACTTGAGTACAAGAGGACTGAAACTATAACTTTCTATGTTTTGAACCTTTGCTGTGAGTCCAGTTTTAGTTTCCGATGCTTGACTTCAGGTTTACTGTATCCCTTGGACCTTCTTATTGACGATGAAACACAGAAATTGCATCCGAATTTAATACAAAAGGCACAATGCCGACTTAAGTACAAGAGGACTGAAACTCTAACTTTCTATGATTTGAACCTCTGCTGTGAGTCCAGTTTTAGATTCCGATGCTTAACTTCAGGTTTACTGTATCCCTTGGACCTTCTTATTGACGATGAAACACAGAAATTGCATCCGAATTTAATACAAAAGGCACAATGCCGACTTAAGTACAAGAGGACTCAAACTCTAACTTTCTATGATTTGAACCTCTCCTGTGAGTCCAGTTTTAGATTCCGATGCTTCACTTCAGGTTTACTGTATCCCTTGGACTCTCTTATTTCGATGAAACACAGAAATTGCATACGAATTTAATACAAAAGGCACAATGCCGACTTAAGTACAAGAGGACTGAAACTCTAACTTTCTATGATTTGAACCCCTCCTGTGAGTCCAGTTTTAGTTTCCGATGCTTCACTTCAGGTTTACTGTATCCCTTGGACCTTCTTATTGACGATGAAACACAGAAATTGCATCCGAATGTAACACAAAAGGCACAATGCCGACTTAAGAACAAGAGGACTGAAACTCTAACTTTCTATGATTTGAACCTCTGCTGTGAGTCCAGTTTTAGTTTCCGATGCTTCACTTCTGGTTTACTGTTTCACTTGGACCTTCTTATTGACGATGAAACACAGAAATTGCATCCGAATTTAATACAAAAGGCACAATGCCGACTTAAGCACAAGAGGACTGATACTCTAACTTTCTATGATTTGAACCTCTGCTGTGCGTCCAGTTATAGTTTCCGATGCTTCACGTCAGGTTTACTGTATCCCTTGGACCTTCTTATTGACGATGAAACACAGAAATTGCATCCGAAATTAATAAAAAAGGCACAATGCCGACTTAAGTACAAGAGGACTGGTACTCTAACTTTCTATGATTTGAACCCCTCCTGTGAGTCCAGTTTTAGATTCCGATGCTTAACTTCAGGTTTACTGTATCACTTGGACCTTCTTATTGACGATGAAACACAGAAATTGCATCCGAATTTAATACAAAAGGCACAATGCCGACTTAAGTACAAGTGGACTGAAACTGTAACTTTCTATGATCTGAACCACTGCTGTGAGACCGGTTTTAGATTCCGATGCCTAACTTCAGGTTTACTGTATCCCTTGGACCTTCTTATTGACGATGAAACACAGAAATTGGATCCGAATTTAATACAAAAGGCACAATGCCGACTTAAGTACAAGAATACTAATACTCTAACTTTCTATGATTTGAACCCCTCCTGTGAGTCCAGTTTTAGATTCCGATGCTTAACTTCAGGTTTACTGTATCCCTTGGACCTTCTTATTGACGATGAAGCACAGAAATTGCATCCGAATTTAATACAGAAGGCACAATGCCGACTTAAGTACAAGAGGACTGAAACTCTATCTTTCTATGATATGAACCTCTGTCGTGAGTCCAGTTTTAGTTTCCGATGCTTCACTTCAGGTTAACTGTATCCCTTGGATCATCTTATTGACGATGAAACACAGAAATTGCATTCGAATTTAATACAAAAGGCACAGTGCCGACTTAAGTACAAGAGAACTGAAACTCTTCCTTTCTATGATTTGAACCTCTGCTGTGAGTCCAGTTTTAGTTTCCGATGCTTCACTTCAGGTTTACTGTATACCTTGGACCTTCTCATTGACGATGAAACATAGAAATTGCATCCGAATGTAATACAAAAGGCACAATGCCGACTTACGTACAAGAGGACTGATACTCTAACTTTCTATGATTTGAACCTCTGCTGTGAGTCCAGTTTCAGTTTCCGATGCTTCACGTCAGGTTTACTGTATCCCTTGGACCTTCTTATTGACGATGAAACACAGAAATTGCATCCGAATTTAATACAAAAGGCACAATGCCAACTTAAGTACAAGAGGACTGAAACTCTAACTTTCTATGATTTGAACCACTGCTGTGAGACCAGTTTTAGATTCCGATACTTAACTTCAGATTTACTGTATCCCTTTGACCTTCTTATTGACGATGAAACACAGAAATTGGATCCGAATTTAATACAAAAGGCACAATGCCGACTAAAGTACAAGAGGACTAATACTCTAACTTTCTATGATTTGAACCCCTCCTGTGAGTCCAGTTTTAGATTCCGATGCTTAACTTCTGGTTTACTGTATCCCTTGGACCTTCTTATTGACGATGAAACACAGAAACTGCATCCGAACTTAATACAAAAGGCACAATGCCGAATTAAGTACAAGAGGACTGAAACTCTAACTTTCTATGGTTTGAACCTCTGCTGTGAGTCTAGTTTTAGTTTCCGATGCTTCACTTCAGGTTTGCTGTATCCCTTGGATCGTCTTATTGACGATGAAACACAGAAATTGCATCCGAATTTAATACAAAAGGCACAATGCTTACTTAAGTACAAGAGGACTGAAACTCTAACTTTCTATGATTTGAACCTCTGCTGTGAGTCTAGTTTTAGTTTCCGATGCTTCACTTCAGGTTTACTGTATCCCTTGGACCTTCTTATTGACGATGAAACACAGAAATTGCATCCGAATTTAATACAAAAGGCACAATGCCGACTTAAGTACAAGAGGACTGATACTCTAACTTTCTATGATTTGAACCTCTCCTGTAGGTCCAGTTTTAGATTCAGATGTTTCACTTTAGGTTTACTGTATCCCTTGGACCTTCATATTTCGATGAAACACAGAAATTGCATCCGAATTTAATACAAAGGCACAATGTCGACTTAAGTACAAGAAGACTGAAACTCTAACTTTCTATGATTTGAACCCCTCCTGTGAGTCCAGTTTTAGTTTCCGATGCTTAACTTCAGGTTTACTGTATCCCTTGGACCTTCTTATTGACGATGAAACACAGAAATTGCATCCGAATTTAATACAAAAGGAACAATGCCGACTTAAGTACAAGAGGACTGAAACTCTAACTTTCTATGATTTGAACCTCTGCTGTGAGTCCAGTTTTAGTTCTCGATGCTTCACTTCAGGTTTACTGTTTCCCTTGGACCTTCTTATTGACGATGAAACACAGAAATTGCATCCGAATTTAATACAAAAGGCACAATGCCGACTTAAGTACAAGAGGACTGATACTCTACCATTCTATGATTTGAACCTCTGCTGTGAGTCCAGTTTTAGTTTCCGATGCTTCACGTCAGGTTTACTGTATCCCTTGGACCTTCTTATTGACGATGAAACACAGAAATTGCATCCGAAATTAATAAAAAAGGTACAATGCCGACTTAAGTACAAGAGGACTGGTACTCTAAATTTCTATGATTTGAAAACGTCCTGTGAGTCCAGTTTTAGATTCCGATGCTTATCTTCAGGTTTACTGTATCCCTTGGACCTTCTTATTGACGATGAAACACAGAAATTGCATCCGAATTTAATACAAAAGGCACAATGCCGACTTAAGTACAAGAGGACTGAAACTCTAACTTTCTATGGTTTGAACCTCTGCTGTGAGACCAGTTTTAGATTCGGATGCTTAACTTCAGGTTTACTGTATCCCTTGGACCTTCTTACTGACGATGAAACACAGAAATTGGATCCGAATTTAATACAAAGGCACAATGCCGACTTAAGTACAAGAGGACTAATACTCTAACTTTCTATGATTTGAACCCCTCCTGTTAGTCCAGTTTTAGATTCCGATGCTTAACTTCTGGTTTACTGTATCCCTTGGACCTTCTTATTGACGATGAAACACAGAAATTGCATCCGAATTTAATACAAAAGGCACAACGCCGACTTAAGTACAAGAGGACTGAAACTCTATCTTTCTATGATTTGAACCTCTGCTGGGAGTCCAGTTTTAGTTTCCGATGCTTCACTTAAGGTTAACTCTATCCCTTGGATCTTCTTATTGACGATGAAACACAGAAATTGCATCCGAATTTAATACAAAAGGCACAATGCCGACTTAAGTACAAGAGGACTGAAACTCTTCCATTCTATGATTTGAACCTCTGCTGTGAGTCCAGTTTTAATTTCCGATGCTACACTTCAGGTTTACTGTATCCCTTGGACCTTCTTATTGACGATGAAACACAGAAATTGCGTCCGAATTTAATACAAAAGGCACAATGCCGACTTAAGTACAAGAGGACTGAAACTGTAACTTTCTATGATTTGAACCTCTGCTGTGAGTCCAGTTTAAGTTTCCGATGCTTCACTTCAGGTTTACTGTATCCCTTGGATCGTCTTATTGACGATGAAACACAGAAATTGCATCGAATTTAATACAAAAGGCACAATGCCGACTTAAGTACAAGAGGACTGATACTCTACCATTCTATGATTTGAACCTCTGCTGTGAGTCCAGTTTTAGTTTCCGATGCTTCACGTCAGGTTTACTGTATCCCTTGGACCTTCTTATTGACGATGAAACACAGAAATTGCATCCGAAATTAATAAAAAAGGTACAATGCCGACTTAAGTACAAGAGGACTGGTACTCTAAATTTCTATGATTTGAAAACGTCCTGTGAGTCCAGTTTTAGATTCCGATGCTTAACTTCAGGTTTACTGTATCCCTTGGACCTTCTTATTGACGATGAAACACAGAAATTGCATCCGAATTTAATACAAAAGGCACAATGCCGACTTAAGTACAAGAGGACTGAAACTCTAACTTTCTATGGTTTGAACCTCTGCTGTGAGACCAGTTTTAGATTCGGATGCTTAACTTCAGGTTTACTGTATCCCTTGGACCTTCTTACTGACGATGAAACACAGAAATTGGATCCGAATTTAATACAAAGGCACAATGCCGACTTAAGTACAAGAGGACTAATACTCTAACTTTCTATGATTTGAACCCCTCCTGTGAGTCCAGTTTTAGATTCCGATGCTTAACTTCAGGTTTACTGTATCCCTTGGACCTTCTTATTGACGATGAAGCACAGAAATTGCATCCGAATTTAATACAGAAGGCACAATGCCGACTTAAGTACAAGAGGACTGAAACTCTATCTTTCTATGATTTGAACCTCTGTCGTGAGTCCAGTTTTAGTTTCCGATGCTTCACTTCAGGTTAACTGTATCCTTGGATCATCTTATTGACGATGAAACACAGAAATTGCATTCGAATTTAATACAAAAGGCACAGTGCCGACTTAAGTACAAGAGAACTGAAACTCTTCCTTTCTATGATTTGAACCTCTGCTGTGAGTCCAGTTTTAGTTTCCGATGCTTCACTTCAGGTTTACTGTATACCTTGGACCTTCTCATTGACGATGAAACATAGAAATTGCATCCGAATATAATACAAAAGGCACAATGCCGACTTACGTACAAGAGGACTGATACTCTAACTTTCTATGATTTGAACCTCTGCTGTGAGTCCAGTTTCAGTTTCCGATGCTTCACGTCATTTTTACTGTATCCCTTGGACCTTCTTATTGACGATGAAACACAGAAATTGCATCCGAATTTAATACAAAAGGCACAATGCCAACTTAAGTACAAGAGGACTGAAACTCTAACTTTCTATGATTTGAACCACTGCTGTGAGACCAGTTTTAGATTCCGATACTTAACTTCAGATTTACTGTATCCCTTTGACCTTCTTATTGACGATGAAACACAGAAATTGGATCCGAATTTAATACAAAAGGCACAATGCCGACTAAAGTACAAGAGGACTAATACTCTAACTTTCTATGATTTGAACCCCTCCTGTGAGTCCAGTTTTAGATTCCGATGCTTAACTTCTGGTTTACTGTATCCCTTGGACCTTCTTATTGACGATGAAACACAGAAACTGCATCCGAACTTAATACAAAAGGCACAATGCCGAATTAAGTACAAGAGGACTGAAACTCTAACTTTCTATGGTTTGAACCTCTGCTGTGAGTCTAGTTTTAGTTTCCGATGCTTCACTTCAGGTTTGCTGTATCCCTTGGATCGTCTTATTGACGATGAAACACAGAAATTGCATCCGAATTTAATACAAAAGGCACAATGCTTACTTAAGTACAAGAGGACTGAAACTCTAACTTTCTATGATTTGAACCTCTGCTGTGAGTCTAGTTTTAGTTTCCGATGCTTCACTTCAGGTTTACTGTATCCCTTGGACCTTCTTATTGACGATGAAACACAGAAATTGCATCCGAATTTAATACAAAAGGCACAATGCCGACTTAAGTACAAGAGGACTGATACTCTAACTTTCTATGATTTGAACCTCTCCTGTAGGTCCAGTTTTAGATTCAGATGTTTCACTTTAGGTTTACTGTATCCCTTGGACCTTCATATTTCGATGAAACACAGAAATTGCATCCGAATTTAATACAAAGGCACAATGTCGACTTAAGTACAAGAAGACTGAAACTCTAACTTTCTATGATTTGAACCCCTCCTGTGAGTCCAGTTTTAGTTTCCGATGCTTAACTTCAGGTTTACTGTATCCCTTGGACCTTCTTATTGACGATGAAACACAGAAATTGCATCCGAATTTAATACAAAAGGAACAATGCCGACTTAAGTACAAGAGGACTGAAACTCTAACTTTCTATGATTTGAACCTCTGCTGTGAGTCAAGTTTTAGTTCTCGATGCTTCACTTCAGGTTTACTGTTTCCCTTGGACCTTCTTAATGACGATGAAACACAGAAATTGCATCCGAATTTAATACAAAAGGCACAATGCCGACTTAAGTACAAGAGGACTGATACTCTACCATTCTATGATTTGAACCTCTGCTGTGAGTCCAGTTTTAGTTTCCGATGCTTCACGTCAGGTTTACTGTATCCCTTGGACCTTCTTATTGACGATGAAACACAGAAATTGCATCCGAAATTAATAAAAAAGGTACAATGCCGACTTAAGTACAAGAGGACTGGTACTCTAAATTTCTATGATTTGAAAACGTCCTGTGAGTCCAGTTTTAGATTCCGATGCTTAACTTCAGGTTTACTGTATCCCTTGGACCTTCTTATTGACGATGAAACACAGAAATTGCATCCGAATTTAATACAAAAGGCACAACGCCGACTTAAGTACAAGAGGACTGAAACTCTATCTTTCTATGATTTGAACCTCTGCTGGGAGTCCAGTTTTAGTTTCCGATGCTTCACTTCAGGTTAACTCTATCCCTTGGATCTTCTTATTGACGATGAAACACAGAAATTGCATCCGAATTTAATACAAAAGGCACAATGCCGACTTAAGTACAAGAGGACTGAAACTCTTCCATTCTATGATTTGAACCTCTGCTGTGAGTCCAGTTTTAATTTCCGATGCTACACTTCAGGTTTACTGTATCCCTTGGACCTTCTTATTGACGATGAAACACAGAAATTGCGTCCGAATTTAATACAAAAGGCACAATGCCGACTTAAGTACAAGAGGACTGAAACTGTAACTTTCTATGATTTGAACCTCTGCTGTGAGTCCAGTTTAAGTTTCCGATGCTTCACTTCAGGTTTACTGTATCCCTTGGATCGTCTTATTGACGATGAAACACAGAAATTGCATCCGAATTTAATACAAAAGGCACAATGCCGACTTAAGTACAAGAGGACTGAAACTCGAACTTTCTATGATTTGAACCTCTGCTGTGAGTCTTGTTTTAGTTTCCGATGCTTCACTTCAGTTTTACAGTTTTACTGTATCCCTTGGACCTTCTTATTGACGATGAAACACAGAAATTGCATCCGAATTTTATAAAAAAGGCACAATGCCGACTTAAGTACAAGAGGACTGATACTCTAACTTTCTATGATTTGAACCCCTCCTGTGAGTCCAGTTTTAGATTCCGATGCTTAACTTCAGGTTTACTGTATCCCTTGGACCTTCTTATTGACGATGAAACACAGAAATTGCATCCGACTTTAATACAAAAGGCACAATGCCGACTTAAGTACAAGAGGACTAATACTCTAACTTTCTATGATTTGAACCTCTCCTGTGAGTCCAGTTTTTAGATTCCGATGCTTCACTTCAGGTTTACTGTATCCCTTGGACCCTCTTATTTCGATGAAACTTAGAAATTGCATCCGAATTTAATACAAAAGGCACAATGCCGACTTAAGTACAAGAGGACTGAAACTCTAACTTTCTATGATTTGAACCCCTCCTGTGAGTCCAGTTTTAGTTTCCGATGCTTCACTTCAGGTTTACTGTATCCCTTGGACCTTCTTATTGACGATGAAACACAGATATTGCATCCGAATTTAATACAAAAGGCACAATGCCGACTTAAGTACAAGAGGACTGAAACTCTAACTTTCTATGATTTGAACCTCTGCTGTGAGTCCAGTTTTAGTTTCCGATGCTTCACTTCAGGTTTACTGTTTCCCTTGGACCTTCTTCCTGACGATGAAACACAGAAATTGCATCCGAATTTAATAAAAAGGCACAATGCCGACTTAAGTACAAGAGGACTGATGCTCTAACTTTCTATGATTTGAACCCCTCCTGTGAGTCCAGTTTTAGATTCCGATGCTTAACGTCTGGTTTACTGTATCCCTTGGACCTTCCTATTGACGATGTAACACAGAAATTGCATCCGAATTTTATACAAAAGGCACAATGCCGACTTAAGTACAAGAGCACTGATACTCTAACTTTCTATGTTTTGATCCTCTGCTGTGAGTCCAGTTTTAGATTCCGATGCTTTACTTCAGGTTTACTGTATCCCTTGGACCTTCTTATTGACGATGAAACACAGAAATTGCATCCGAATTTAATACAAAAACCACAATGCCGACTTAAGTACAAGAGGACTGAAACTCTAACTTTCTATGATTTGAACCTCTGCTGTGAGTCCAGTTTTAGTTTCCGATGCTTCACTTCAGGTTTACTGTATCCCTTGGACCTTCTTATTGACGATGAAACACAGAAATTGCATCCGAATTTAATAGAAAAGGCACAATGCCGACTTAAGTACAAGAGGACTGATACTCTAACTTTCTATGATTTGAACCCCTCCTGTGAGTCCAGTTTTAGATTCCGATGCTTAACTTCAGGTTTACTGTATCCGTTGGACCTTCTTACTGACGATGAAACACAGAAATAGCATCCGAATTTAATAAAAAAGGCACAATGCCGACTTAAGTACAAGAGGACTGATACTCTAACATTCTATGATTTGAACCTCTGCTGTGAGTCCAGTTTTAGTTTCCGATGCTTCACGTCAGGTTTACTGTATCCCTTGGACCTTCTTATTGACGATGAAACACAGAAATTGCGTCCGAATTTAATACAAAAGGCACAATGCCGACTTAAGTACAAGAGGACTGAAACTGTAACTTTCTATGATTTGAACCTCTGCTGTGAGTCCAGTTTAAGTTTCCGATGCTTCACTTCAGGTTTACTGTATCCCTTGGATCGTCTTATTGACGATGAAACACAGAAATTGCATCCGAATTTAATATAAAAGGCACAATGCCGACTTAAGTACAAGAGGACTGAAACTCTAACTTTCTATGATTTGAACCTCTGCTGTGAGTCTAGTTTTAGTTTCCGATGCTTCACTTCAGGTTTACTGTATCCCTTGGACCTTCTTATTGACGATGAAACACAGAAGTTGCATCCGAATTTAATACAAAAGGCACAATGCCGACTTAAGTACAAGAGGACTGAAACTCTAACTTTCTAAGATTTGAACCTCTGCTGTGAGTCCAGTTTTAGATTCCGATGCTTAACTTCAGGTTTACTGTATCCCTTGGACCTTCTTATTGACGATGAAACACAGAAATTGCATCCGACTTTAATACAAAAGGCACAATGCCGACTTAAGTACAAGAGGACTAATACTCTAACTTTCTATGATTTGAACCTCTCCTGTGAGTCCAGTTTTAGATTCCGATGCTTCACTTCAGGTTTACTGTATCCCTTGGACCCTCTTATTTCGATGAAACACAGAAATTGCATCCGAATTTAATACAAAAGGCACAATGCCGACTTAAGTACAAGAGGACTGAAACTCTAACTTTCTATGATTTGAACCCCTCCTATGAGTCCAGTTTTAGATTCCGATGCTTCACTTCATTTTTACTGTATCCCTTGGACTTTCTTATTGACGATGAAACACAGATATTGCATCCGAATTTAATACAAAAGGCACAATGCCGACTTAAGTACAAGAGGACTGAAACTCTAACTTTCTATGATTTGAACCTCTGCTGTGAGTCCAGTTTTAGTTTCCGATGCTTCACTTCAGGTTTACCGTTTCCCTTGGACCTTCTTACTGACGATGAAACACAGAAATTGCATCCGAATTTAATAAAAAGGCACAATGCCGACTTAAGTACAAGAGGACTGATGCTCTAACTTTCTATGATTCGAACCCCTCCTGTGAGTCCAGTTTTAGATTCCGATGCTTAACGTCTGCTTTACTGTATCCCTTGGACCTTCCTATTGACGATGTAACACAGAAAATGCATCCGAATTTAATACAAAAGGCACAATGCCGACTTAAGTACAAGAGGACTGATACTCTAACTTTCTATGATTTGAACCTCTCCTGTGAGTCCAGTTTTAGTTTCCGATGCTTCACTTCGGGTTTACTGTATCCCTTGGACCCTCTTATTGACGATGAAACACAGAAATTGCATCCGAATTAATGACAAAAATCACAATGCCGATTTAAGTACAAGAGGACTGAAACTCTAACTTTCTATGTTTTGATCCTCTGCTGTGAGTCCAGTTTTAGATTCCGATGCTTCACTTCAGGTTTACTGTATCCCTTGGACCTTCTTATTGACGATGAAACATAGAAATTGCATCCGAATTTAATACAAAAACCACAATGCCGACTTAAGTACAAGAGGACTGAAACTCTAACTTTCTATGATTTGAACCTCTGCTGTGAGTCCAGTTTTAGTTTCCGATGCCTCACTTCACACTTACTGTATCCCTTGGACCTTCTTATTGACGATGAAACACAGAAATTGCGTCCGAATTTAATACAAAAGGCACAATGCCGACTTAAGTACAAGAGGACTGTAACTCTAACTTTCTATGATTTGAACCTCTGCTGTGAGTCCAGTTTTAGTTTCCGATGCTTCATTTCAGGTTTACTGTATACCTTGGACCTTCTCATTGACGATGAAACACAGAAATTGCATCCGAATATAATACAAAAGGCACAATGCCGACATAAGTACAAGAGGACTGATACTCTAACTTTCTATGATTTGAACCTCTGCTGTGAGTCCAGCTTCAGTTTCCGATGCTTCACGTCAGGTTTACTGTATCCCTTGGACTTTCTTAGTGACGATGAAACACAGAAGTTACATCCGAAATTAATAAAAAAGGCACAATGCCGACCTAAGTACAAGAGGACTGGTACTCTATCTTTCTATGAATTGAACCCCTCCTGTGAGTCCAGTTTTAGATTCCGATGCTTAACTTCAGGTTTACTGTATCCCTTGGACCTTCTTATTGACGATGAAACACAGAAATTGCATCCGAATTTAATACAAAAGGCACAATGCCAACTTAAGTACAAGAGGACTGAAACTCTAACTTTTTATGATTTGAACCACTGCTGTCAGACCAGTTTTAGATTACGATGCTTAACTTCAGGTTTACTGTATCCCTTGGACCTTCTTATTGACGATGAAACACAGAAATTGCATCCGAATTTAATAAAAATGACACAATGCCGACTTAAGTACAAGAGGACTGAAACTCTAACTTTCTATGATTTGAACCTCTGCTGTGAGTCTAGTTTTAGTTTCCGATGCTTCACTTCAGGTTTACTGTATCCCTTGGACCTTCTTATTGACGATGAAACACAGAAATTGCATCCGAATTTAATACAAAAGGCACAATGCCGACTTCAGTACAAGAGGACTGAAACTGTAACTTTCTATGATTTGAATCTCTGCTGTGAGTCCAGTTTAAGTTTCCGATGCTTCACTTCAGGTTTACTGTATACCTTGGACCTTCTTATTGGCGATGAAACACAGAAATTGCATGCGAATTTAATACATAAGGCACAATGCCGACTTAAGTACAAGAGGACTGATACTATAACATTCTATGATTTGAACCTCTGCTGTGAGTCCAGTTTTAGTTTCCGATGCTTCACTTCAGGTTTACTGTATCCCTTGGACCTTCTTATTGACGATGAAACACAGAAATTGCTTCCGAATTAAATAGAAAAGGCACAATGCCGACTTAAGTACAAGAGGACTGATACTCTAACTTTCTATGATTTGAACCCCTCCTGTGAGTCCAGTTTTAGATTCCGATGCTTAACTTCAGGTTTACTGTATCCCTTGGACCTTCTTACTGACGATGAAACACAGAAATAGCATCCGAATTTAATAAAAAAGGCACAATGCCGACTTAAGTACAAGAGGACTGATACTCTAACTTTCTATGATTTGAACCTCTCCTGTGAGTCCAGTTTTAGATTTCGATGCTTCACTTCGGGTTTACTGTATCCCTTGGACCCTCTTATTGACGATGAAACACAGAAATTGCATCCGAATTTAATAGGAAAGGCACAATGCCGACTTAAGTACAAGAGGACTGATACTCTAACTTTCTATGATTTGATCCTCTCCTGTGAGTCCAGTTTTAGATTCCGATGCTTCACTTCAGGTTTACTGTATCCCTTGGACCTTCTTATTGACGATGAAACACAGAAATTGCATCCGAATTTAATACAAAAACCACAATGCCGACTTAAGTACAAGAGGACTGAAACTCTAACTTTGTATGATTTGAACCTCTGCTGTGAGTCCAGTTTTAGTTTCCGATGCTTCACTTCACATTTACTGTATCCCTTGGACCTTCTTATTGACGATGAAACACAGAAATTGCGTCCGAATTTAATACAAAAGGCACAATGCCGACTTAAGTACTAGAGGACTGTAACTCTAACTTTCTATGATTTGAACCTCTGCTGTGAGTCCAGTTTTAGTTTCCGATGCTTCATTTCAGGTTTACTGTATACCTTGGACCTTCTCATTGACGATGAAACACAGAAATTGCATCCGAATATAATACAAAAGGCACAATGCCGACATAAGTACAAGAGGACTGATACTCTAACTTTCTATGATTTGAACCTCTGCTGTGAGTCCAGTTTCAGTTTCCGATGTTTCACGTCAGGTTTACTGTATCCCTTGGACTTTCTTAGTGACGATGAAACACAGAAATTACATCCGAAATTAATAAAAAAGGCACAATGCCGACCTAAGTACAAGAGGACTGGTACTCTAACTTTCTATGAATTGAACCCCTCCTGTGAGTCCAGTTTAAGATTCCGATGCTTAACTTCAGGTTTACTGTATCCCTTGGACCTTCTTATTGACGATGAAACACAGAAATTGCATCCGAATTTAATACAAAAGGCACAATGCCAACTTAAGTACAAGAGGACTGAAACTATAACTTTCTATGATTTGAACCACTGCTGTGAGACCAGTTTTAGATTACGATGCTTAACTTCAGGTTTACTGTATCCCTTGGACCTTCTTATTGACGATGAAACACAGAAATTGCATCCGAATTTAATAAAAATGACACAATGCCGACTTAAGTACAAGAGGACTGAAACTCTAACTTTCTATGATTTGAACCTCTGCTGTGAGTCTAGTTTTAGTTTCCGATGCTTCACTTCAGGTTTACTGTATCCCTTGGACCTTCTTATTGACGATGAAACACAGAAATTGCATCCGAATTTAATACAAAAGGCACAATGCCGACTTCAGTACAAGAGGACTGAAACTGTAACTTTCTATGATTTGAATCTCTGCTGTGAGTCCAGTTTTAGTTTCCGATGCTTCACTTCAGGTTTACTGTATCCCTTGGACCTTCTTATTGACGATGAAACACAGAAATTGCATCCGAATTTAATAGAAAAGGCACAATGCCGACTTAAGTACAAGAGGACTGATACTCTAACTTTCTATGATTTGAACCCCTCCTGTGAGTCCAGTTTTAGTTTCCGATGCTTAGCTTCAGGTTTACTGTATCCCTTGGACCTTGTTACTGACAATGAAACACAGAAATAGCATCCGAATTTAATAAAAAAGGCACAATGCCGACTTATGTACAAGATGACTGATACTCTAGCTTTCTATGATTTGAACCTCTCCTGTGAGTCCAGTTTTAGATTTCGATGCTTCACTTCGGGTTTACTGCATCCCTTGGACCCTCTTATTGACGATGAAACACAGAAATTGCATCCGAATTTAATAGAAAAGGCACAATGCCGACTTAAGTACAAGAGGACTGATACTCTAACTTTCTATGATTTGATCCTCTCCTGTGAGTCCAGTTTTAGATTCTGATGCTTCACTTCTGGTTTACTGTATCCCTTGGACCCTCTTATTGACGATGAAACACAGAAATTGCATCTAAATTTAATACAAAAGGCACAATGCCGACCTAAGTACAAGAGGTCTGAAACTGTAACTTTCTATGATTTGAACCTCTGCTGTGAGTCCAGTTTAAGTTTCCGATGCTTCACTTCAGGTATACTGTATCCCTTGGACCTTCTTATTAACGATGAAACACAGAAATTGCATCCGAATGTAATACAAAAGGCACAATGCCGACTTAAGTACAAGAATACTGAACTCTAACATTCTATGATTTGAACCTCTGCTGTGAGTCCAGTTTTAGTTTCCGATGCTTCACTTCAGGTTTACCGTATCCCTTGGACCTTCTTATTGACGATGAAACACAGAAATTGCATCCGAATTTAATACAAAAGGCACAATGCCGACTTAAGTACAAGAGGACTGAAACTCTAACTTTCTATGATTTGAACCTCTGCTGTGAGTCTAGTTTTAGTTTCCGATGCTTCACTTCAGGTTTTTCTGTATCCCTTGGACCTTCTTATTGACGATGAAACACAGAAATTGCATCCGAATTTAATACAAAATGCACAATGCCGACTTAACTACAAGAGGACTGAAACTGCAACTTTCTATGATTTTAACCTCTGCTGTGAGTCCAGTTTAAGTTTCCGATGCTTCACTTCAGGTTTACTGTATCCCATGGATCGTCTTATTGACGATGAAACACAGAAATTGCATCCGAATTTAATACAAAAGTCACAATGCCGACTTAAGTACAAGAGGACTGATACTCTAACTTTCTATGATTTGAACCTCTGCTGTGAGTCCAGTTTTAGTTTCCGATGCTTCACTTCAGGTTTACTGTATCCCTTGGACCTTCTTATTGACGATGAAACACAGAAATTGCATCCGAATTTAATATAAAAGGCACAATGCCGACTTAAGTACAAGAGGACTGATACTCTAACTTTCTATGATTTGAACCCCTCCTGTGAGTCCAGTTTTAGATTCCGATGCTTATCTTCAGGTTTACTGTATCCCTTGGACCTTCTTATTGACGATGAAACACAGAAGTGCATCCGAATTTAATAAAAACGACATAATGCCGACTTAAGTACAAGAGTACTGATACTCTAACTTTCTATGATTTGAACCCGTCCTGTGAGTCTAGTTTTAGTTTCCGATGCTTCACTTCAGGTTTACTGTATACCTTGGACCTTCTTACTGACGATGAAACACAGAAATTGCATCCGAATTTAATAAAAAAGGCACAATGCTGACTTAAGTACAAGAGGACTGATACTCTAACTTTCTTTGATTTGAACCCCTCCTGTGAGTCCAGTTTCAGATTCCGATGCTTAACTTCAGGTTTACTGTATCCCTTGGACATTCTTATTGACGATGAAACACAGAAATTGCATCCGAATTTAATAAAAACGACACAATGCCGACTTAAGTACAAGAGGACTGATACTTTAACTTTCTATGATTTGAACCCCTCCTGTTAGTCCAGTTTTAGTTTCCGATGCTTCGCTTCAGGTTTACTGTATCCCTTGGACCTTCTTACTGACGATGCAACACAGATATTGCATCCGAATTTAATAAAACGGCACAATGCCGACTTAAGTACAAGAGGACTGATACTCTAACTTTCTATGATTTGAACCCCTCCTGTGAGTCCAGTTTTAGATTCCGATGCTTAACTTCTGGTTTACTGTATCCCTTGGACCTTCTTGTTGACGATGAAACACAGAAATTGCATCCGATTTTAATAGAAAAGGCACAATGCTGACTTAAGTACAAGAGGACTGTTACTCTAACTTTCTGTGATTTGAACCTATCCTGTGAGTCCACTTTTAGATTCCGATGCTCCACTTCGGGTTTACTGTATCCCTTGGACCGCCTTATTGACGATGAAACACAGAAATTGCATCCGAATTCAATATAAAAGGCACAATGACGACTTAAGTGCAAGAGGACTGAATCTCTAACTTTCTATGATTTGAACCTCTGCTGTGAGTCCAGTTTTAGTTTCCGATGCTTCACTTAAGGTTTACTGTATCCCTTGGACCTTCTTATTGACGATGAAACACAGAAATTGCATTCGAATTTAATACAAAAGGCACAATGACGACTTACGTACAAGAGGACTGAAACTCTAACTTTCTATGATTTGAACCTCTGCTGTGAGTCCAGTTTTAGTTTCCGATGCTTCACTTCAGGTTTACTGTATCCCTTGGACCTTCTTATTGACGATGAAACACAGAAATTGCATCCGAATTTAATACAAAAGGCACAATGCCGACTTAAGTACAAGAGGACTGAAACTGCAACTTTCTATGATTTTAACCTCTGCTGTGAGTCCAGTTTAAGTTTCCGATGCTGCACTTCAGGTTTACTGTATCCCATGGATCGTCTTATTGACGATGAAACACAGAAATTGCTTCCGAATTTAATACAAAAGGCACAATGCCGACTTAAGTACAAGAGGACTGAAACTCTAACTTTCTAAGATTTGAACCTCTGCTGTGAGTCTAGTTTTAGTTTCCGATGCTTCACTTCAGGTTTACTGTATCCCTTGGACCTTCTTATTGACGATGAAACACAGAAATTGCTTCCGAATTTAATACAAAAAGCACAATGCCGACTTAAGTACAAGAGGACTGAAACTGCAACTTTCTATGATTTTAACCTCTGCTGTGAGTCCAGTTTAAGTTTCCGATGCTTCACTCAGGTTTACTGTATCCCATGGATCGTCTTATTGACGATGAAACACAGAAATTGCATCAGAATTTAATACAAAAGGCACAATGCCGACTTAAGTACAAGAGGACTGAAACTCTAACTTTCTATGATTTGAACCTCTGCTGTGAGTCTAGTTGTAGTTTCCGTTGCTTCACTTCAGGTTTACTGTATCCCTTGGACCTTCTTATTGACGATGAAACACAGAAATTGCATCCGAATTTAATAAGTAAGGCACAATGCCGACTTAAGTACAAGAGGACTGATACTCTAACTTTCTATGATTTGAACCCCTCCTGTGAGTCCAGTTTTAGATTCCGATGCTTAACTTCAGGTGTACTGTATCCCTTGGACCTTCTTATTGACGATTAAACAAAGAAATTGCATCCGAATTTAATAAAAAAGGCACAATGCCGACTTAAGTACATAAGGACTGATACTCTAACTTTCTATGATTTGAACCCCTCCTGTGAGTCCAGTTTTAGATTCCGATGCTTCACTTCAGGTATACTGTATCCCTTGGACCTTCTTATTGACGATAAAACATAGAAATTGCATCCGAAGTTAATACAAAAGGCACAATGCCGACTTAAGTAGAAGAGGACTGAAACTGTAACTTTCTATGATTTAAACCTCTGCTGTGAGTCCAGTTTAAGTTACCGATGCTTCACTTCAGGTTTACTGTATCCCATGGATCGTCTTATTGACGATGAAACACAGAAATTGCATCCGAATTAAATACAAAAGGCACAATGCCGACTTAAGTACAAGAGGACTGAAACTCTAACTTTCTATGATTTGAACCTCTGCTGTGAGTCTAGTTGTAGTTTCCGTTGATTCACTTCAGGTTTACTGTATCCCTTGGACCTTCTTATTGACGATGAAACACAGAAATTGCATCGGAATTTAATACAAAAGGCACAATGCCGACTTAAGTACAACAGGACTGAAACTGTTAATTTCTATGATTTGAACCTCTACTGTGAGTCCAGTTTTAGTTTCCGATGCTTCACTTCAGGTTTACTGTATCCCTTGGACCTTCTTATTGACGATGAAACACAGAAATTGCATCCGAATTTAATAAAAACGACACAATGCCGACTTAAGTACAAGAGTACTGATACCCTAACTTTCTATGATTTGAACCCCTCCTGTGAGTCCAGTTTTAGTTTCCGATGCTTCACTTCAGGTTTACTGTATCCCTTGGACCTTCTTACTGACGATGAAACACAGAAATTGCATCCAAATTTAATAAATAAGGCACAATGCCGACTTAAGTACAAGAGGACTGATACTCTAACTTTCTATGATTTGAACCCCTCCTGTGAGTTCAGTTTTAGATTCCGATGCTTAACTTCAGGTTTCCTGTATCCCTTGGACCTTCTTATTGACGATGAAACAAAGAAATTGCATCCGAATTTAATAAAAAAGGCACAATGCCGACTTAAGTACATGAGGACTGATACTCTAACTTTCTATGATTTTAACCTCTGCTGTGAGTCCAGTTTTAGATTCCGATGCTTCACTTCAGGTATACTGTATCCCTTGGACCTTCTTATTGACGATGAAACACAGAAATTGCATCCGAATTTAATACAAAAGGCAGTATGCCGACTTAAGTACAAGAGGACTGAAACTCTAACTTTCTATGATTTGAACCTCTGCTGTGAGTCCAATTTTAGTTTCCGATGCTTCACTTCAGGTTTACTGTATCCCTGGGACCTTCTTATTGACGATGAAAGACAGAAATTGCATCTGACTTTAATAAAAAAGGCACAATGCCGACTTAAGTACAAGAGGACTGAAACTCTAACTTTCTATGATTTGAACCACTGCTGTGAGACCAGTTTTAGATTCCGATGCTTAACTTCAGATTTACTGTATCCCTTGGACCTTCTTATTGACGATGAAACACAGAAATTGCATCCGAATTTAATACAAAAGGCACAATGCCGACTTAAGTACAAGAGGACTGAAACTCTAACTTTCTAAGATTTGAACCTCTGCTGTGAGTCTAGTTTTAGTTTCCGATGCTTCACTTCAGGTTTACTGTATCCCTTGGACCTTCTTATTGACGACGAAACACAGAAATTGCATCCGAATTTAATACAAAAAGCACAATGCCGACTTAAGTACAAGAGGACTGAAACTGCAACTTTCTATGATTTTAACCTCTGCTGTGAGTCCACTTTAAGTTTCCGATGCTTCACTTCAGGTTTACTGTATCCCATGGATCGTCTTATTGACGATGAAACACAGAAATTGCATCAGAATTTAATACAAAAGGCACAATGCCGACTTAAGTACAAGAGGACTGAAACTCTAACTTTCTATGATTTGAACCTCTGCTGTGAGTCTAGTTGTAGTTTCCGTTGCTTCACTTCAGGTTTACTGTATCCCTTGGACCTTCTTATTGACGATGAAACACAGAAATTGCATCGGAATTTAATACAAAAGGCACACTGCCGACTTAAGTACAAGAGGACTGAAACTGTTAATTTCTATGATTTGAACCTCTACTGTGAGTCCAGTTTTAGTTTCCGATGCTTCACTTCAGGTTTACTGTATCCCTTGGACCTTCTTATTGACGATGAAACACAGAAATTGCATCCGAATTTAATAAAAACGACACAATGCCGACTTAAGTACAAGAGTACTGATACTCTAACTTTCTATGATTTGAACCCCTCCTGTGAGTCCAGTTTTAGTTTCCGATGCTTCACTTCAGGTTTACTGTATCCCTTGGACCTTCTTACTGACGATGAAACACAGAAATTGCATCCAAATTTAATAAATAAGGCACAATGCCGACTTAAGTACAAGAGGACTGATGCTCTAACTTTCTATGATTTGAACCCCTCCTGTGAGTCCAGTTTTAGATTCCGATGCTTAACTTCAGGTTTCCTGTATCCCTTGGACCTTCTTATTGACGATGAAACAAAGAAATTGCAATCCGAATTTAATAAAAAAGCACAATGCCGACTTAAGTACATGAGGACTGATACTCTAACTTTCTATGATTTGAACCCCTCCTGTGAGTCCAGTTTTAGATTCCGATGCTTCACTTCAGGTATACTGTATCCCTTGGACCATCTTATTGCCGATAAAACATAGAAATTGCATCCGAAGTTAATACAAAAGGCACAATGCCGACTTAAGTAGAAGAGGACTGAAACTGTAAATTTCTATGATTTAAACCTCTGCTGTGAGTCCAGTTTAAGTTTCCGATGCTTCACTTCAGGTTTACTGTATCCCTTGGACCTTCCTATTGACGATGAAACACAGAAATTGCATCGGAATTTAATACAAAAGGCACAATGCGCGACTTAAGTACAAGAGGACTGAAACTGTTAATTTCTATGATTTGAACCTCTGCTGTGAGTCCAGTTTCAGTTTCCGATGGCTTCACTTAAGGTTTGCTGTATCCCTTGGACCTTCTTATAGACGATGCAACACTGAATTGCATTTGAATTTAATACAAAAATCACAATGCCGACTTACGTACAATAGGACTGAAACCTAACTTTCTATGATTTGAACCTCTGCTGTGAGTCCAGTTTTAGGTTTCCGATGTAACACTTCAGGTTTACTGTATCCCTGGGACCCTCCTTATTGACGATGAAAGACAGAAATTGCATCTGACTTTAATAAAAAAATGCACAATGCCGACTTAAGTACAAGAGGACAGATACTCTAACTTTCTATGATTTGAACCCCTCCTGTGAGTCCAGTTTTAGATTCCGATGCTTAACTTCAGGTTTACTGTATCCCCTTGAACCCTTCTTATTGACGATGAAACGCAGAAATTGCATCCGAATTTAATAAAAAAGGCACAATGGCCGACTTAAGTACATGAGGACTGATACTCTAACTTTCTATGATTTGAACCCCTCCTGTGATTCCAGTTTTAGATTCCGATGCTTAACGTCAGGTTTCCTGTATCCCTTGGACCTTCTTATTGACGATGAAACACAGAAATGTGCATCCGAATTTTATTACAAAAGGCACAATGCCGACTTAAGTACAAGAATACTGAAACTCTAACTTTCTATGTTTTGAACCTCTGCTGTGAGTCCAGTTTTAGTTCCGATGCTTCACTTCAGGTATACTGTATCCCTTGGACCTTCTTATTGACGATAAAACATAGAAATTGCATCCGAAGTTAATACAAAAGGGAACAATGCCGACTTAAGTAGAAAAGGACTGAAACTGTAACTTTCTATGATTTTAAACCTCTGCTGTGGGTCCAGTTTAAGTTTCCGATGCTTCACTTCAGGTTTACTGTATCCCTTGGACCTTCTTATTGACGATGAAACACAGAAATTGCATCCGAATTTAATACAAAATGCACAATGCCGACTTAAGTACAAGAGGACTGATACACTAACTTTCTATGATTTGAACCTCTGCTGTGAGTCCAGTTTTAGTTTCCGATGCTTCACTTCAGGTTTACTGTATCCCTTGGACCTTCTTATTGACGATGAAACACAGAAATTGCATCCGAATTTAATAAAAACGACACAATGCCGACTTAAGTACAAGAGGTCTGATACTCTAAATTTCTATGATTTGAACCCCTCCTGTGAGTCCAGTGTTAGTTTCCGATGCTTCGCTTCAGGTTTACTGTATCCCTTGGACATTCTTACTGACGATGAAACACAGAAATTGCATCCGAATTTAATAAAACCTCACAATGCCGACTTAAGTACAAGAGGACTGATACTCTAACTTTCTATGATTTGAACCCATCCTGTGAGTCCAGTTTTAGATTCCGATGCTTAACTTCTGGTTTACTGTATCCCTTGGACCTTCTTATTGACGATGAAACACAGAAATTGCATCCGAATTTAATAGAAAAGGCACAATGCTGACTTAAGTACAAGAGGACTGATACTCTAACTTTCTATGATTTGAACCTATCCTGTGAGTCCAGTTTTAGATTCCGATGCTTCACTGCAGGTTTACTGTATCCCTTGGACCCTCTTATTGACGATGAAACACAGAAATTGCATCCGAATTCAATATAAAAGGCACAATGCCGACTTAAGTGCAAGAGGACTGAATCTCTAACTTTCTATGATTTGAACCTCTGCTGTGAGTCCAGTTTTAGTTTCCGATGCTTCACTTAAGGTTTACTGTATCCCTTGGACCTTCTTATTGACGATGAAACACAGAAATTGCATTCGAATTTAATACAAAATGCACAATGCCGACTTACGTACAAGAGGACTGAAACTCTAACTTTCTATGATTTGAACCTCTGCTGTGAGTCCAGTTTTAGTTTCCGATGCTGAACTTCAGGTTTACTGAATCCCTTGGACCTTCTTATTGACGATGAAACACAGAAAGTGCATCCGAATTTAATACAAAAGGCACAATGCCGACATAAGTACAAGAGGACTGAAACTCTAACTTTCTATGATTTGAACCTCTGCTGTGAGTCCAGTTTTATTTTCCGATGCTTCACTTCAGGTTTACTGTATCCCTTGGACCTTCTTATTGACGATGAAACACAGAAATTGCATTCGAATTTAATACAAAAGGCACAATGCCGACTTACGTACAAGAGGACTGAAACTCTAACTTTCTATGATTTGAACCTCTGCTGTGAGTCCAGTTTTAGTTTCCGATGCTTAACTTCAGGTTTACTCTATCCCTTGGACCTTCTTATTGACGATGAAACACAGAAATTGCATCCGAATTTAATAAAAAAGGCACAATGCCGACTTAAGTACAAGAGGACTGATACTCTAACTTTCTATGATTTGAACCCCTCCTGTGAGTCCAGTTTTAGATTCCGATGCTTAACTTCTGGTTTACTGTATCCCTTGGACCTTCTTATTGACTATGAAACACAGAAATTGCATTCGAATTTAATACAAAATGCACAATGCCGACTTACGTACAAGAGGACTGAAACTCTAACTTTCAATGATTTGAACCTCTGCTGTGAGTCCAATTTTAGTTTCCGATGCTGACCTTCAGGTTTACTGTATCCCTTGGACCTTCTTATTGATGATGAAACACAGAAATTGCATTCAAGTTTAATACAAAAGGCACAATGCCGACTTACGTACAAGAGGACTGAAACTCTAACTTTCTATGATTTGAACCTCTGCTGTGAGTCCAGTTTTAGTTTCCGATGCTTAACTTCAGGTTTACTGTATCCCTTGGACCTTCTTATTGACGATGAAACACAGAAATTGCATCCGAATTTAATAAAAAAGGCACAATGCCGACTTAAGTACAAGAGGACTGATACTCTAACTTTCTATGATTTGAACCCCTCCTGTGAGTCCAGTTTTAGATTCCGATGCTTAACTTCTGGTTTACTGTATCCCTTGGACCTTCTTATTGACGATGAAACACAGAAATTGCATTCGAATTTAATACAAAATGCACAATGCCGACTTACGTACAAGAGGACTGAAACTCTAACTTTCTATGATTTGAACCTCTGCTGTGAGTCCAGTTTTAGTTTCCGATGCTGAACTTCAGGTTTACTGAATCCCTTGGACCTTCTTATTGACGATGAAACACAGAAATTGCATTCGAATTTAATACAAAAGGCACAATGCCGACTTACGTACAAGAGGACTGAAACTCTAACTTTCTATGATTTGAACCTCTGCTGTGAGTCCAGTTTCAGTTTCCGATGCTTCACTTAAGGTTTACTGTATCCCTTGGACCTTCTTATTGACGATGAAACACAGAAATTGCATTCGAATTTAATACAAAATGCACAATGCCGACTTACGTACAAGAGGACTGAAACTCTAACTTTCTATGATTTGAACCTCTGCTGTGAGTCCAGTTTTAGTTTCCGATGCTGAACTTCAGGTTTACTGAATCCCTTGGACCTTCTTATTGACGATGAAACACAGAAAGTGCATCCGAATTTAATACAAAAGGCACAATGCCGACATAAGTACAAGAGGACTGATACTCTAACTTTCTATGATTTGAACCCCTCCTGTGAGTCCAGTTTTAGATTCCGATGCTTAACTTCTGGTTTACTGTATCCCTTGGACCTTCTTATTGACGATGAAACACAGAAATTGCATTCGAATTTAATACAAAATGCACAATGCCGACTTACGTACAAGAGGACTGAAACTCTAACTTTCTATGATTTGAACCTCTGCTGTGAGTCCAGTTTGAGTTTCCGATGCTGAACTTCAGGTTTACTGAATCCCTTGGACCTTCTTATTGACGATGAAACACAGAAATTGCATTCGAATTTAATACAAAAGGCACAATGCCGACTTACGTACAAGAGGACTGAAACTCTAACTTTCTATGATTTGAACCTCTGCTGTGAGTCCAGTTTTAGTTTCCGATGCTTCACTTAAGGTTTACTGTATCCCTTGGACCTTCTTATTGACGATGAAACACAGAAATTGCATTCGAATTTAATACAAAATGCACAATGCCGACTTACGTACAAGAGGACTGAAACTCTAACTTTCTATGATTTGAACCTCTGCTGTGAGTCCAGTTTTAGTTTCCGATGCTGAACTTCAGGTTTACTGAATCCCTTGGACCTTCTTATTGACGATGAAACACAGAAATTGCATTCGAATTTAATACAAAAGGCACAATGCCGACTTACGTACAAGAGGACTGAAACTCTAACTTTCTATGATTTGAACCTCTGCTGTGAGTCCAGTTTTAGTTTCCGATGCTTCACTTAAGGTTTACTGTATCCCTTGGACCTTCTTATTGACGATGAAACACAGAAATTGCATTCGAATTTAATACAAAATGCACAATGCCGACTTACGTACAAGAGGACTGAAACTCTAACTTTCTATGATTTGAACCTCTGCTGTGAGTCCAGTTTTAGTTTCCGATGCTGAACTTCAGGTTTACTGAATCCCTTGGACCTTCTTATTGACGATGAAACACAGAAAGTGCATCCGAATTTAATACAAAAGGCACAATGCCGACATAAGTACAAGAGGACTGAAACTCTAACTTTCTATGATTTGAACCTCTGCTGTGAGTCCAGTTTTAGTTTCCGATGCTTCACTTCAGGTTTACTGTATCCCTTGGACCTTCTTATTGACGATGAAACACAGAAATTGCATTCGAATTTAATACAAAAGGCACAATGCCGACTTACGTACAAGAGGACTGAAACTCTAACTTTCTATGATTTGAACCTCTGCTGTGAGTCCAGTTTTAGTTTCCGATGCTTAACTTCAGGTTTACTCTATCCCTTGGACCTTCTTATTGACGATGAAACACAGAAATTGCATCCGAATTTAATAAAAAAGGCACAATGCCGACTTAAGTACAAGAGGACTGATACTCTAACTTTCTATGATTTGAACCCCTCCTGTGAGTCCAGTTTTAGATTCCGATGCTTAACTTCTGGTTTACTGTATCCCTTGGACCTTCTTATTGACTATGAAACACAGAAATTGCATTCGAATTTAATACAAAATGCACAATGCCGACTTACGTACAAGAGGACTGAAACTCTAACTTTCAATGATTTGAACCTCTGCTGTGAGTCCAATTTTAGTTTCCGATGCTGACCTTCAGGTTTACTGTATCCCTTGGACCTTCTTATTGATGATGAAACACAGAAATTGCATTCAAGTTTAATACAAAAGGCACAATGCCGACTTACGTACAAGAGGACTGAAACTCTAACTTTCTATGATTTGAACCTCTGCTGTGAGTCCAGTTTTAGTTTCCGATGCTTAACTTCAGGTTTACTGTATCCCTTGGACCTTCTTATTGACGATGAAACACAGAAATTGCATCCGAATTTAATAAAAAAGGCACAATGCCGACTTAAGTACAAGAGGACTGATACTCTAACTTTCTATGATTTGAACCCCTCCTGTGAGTCCAGTTTTAGATTCCGATGCTTAACTTCTGGTTTACTGTATCCCTTGGACCTTCTTATTGACGATGAAACACAGAAATTGCATTCGAATTTAATACAAAATGCACAATGCCGACTTACGTACAAGAGGACTGAAACTCTAACTTTCTATGATTTGAACCTCTGCTGTGAGTCCAGTTTTAGTTTCCGATGCTGAACTTCAGGTTTACTGAATCCCTTGGACCTTCTTATTGACGATGAAACACAGAAATTGCATTCGAATTTAATACAAAAGGCACAATGCCGACTTACGTACAAGAGGACTGAAACTCTAACTTTCTATGATTTGAACCTCTGCTGTGAGTCCAGTTTTAGTTTCCGATGCTTAACGTCAGGTTTACTGTATCCCTTGGACCTTCTTATTGACGATGAAACACAGAAATTGCATCCGAATTTAATAAAAAAGGCACAATGCCGACTTAAGTACAAGAGGACTGATTCTCTAACTTTCTATGATTTGAACCCCTCCTGTGAGTCCAGTTTTAGATTCCGATGCTTAACTTCTGGTTTACTGTATCCCTTGGACCTTCTTATTGACTATGAAACACAGAAATTGCATTCGAATTTAATACAAAATGCACAATGCCGACTTAAGTACAAGAGGACTGAAACTCTAACTTTCAATGATTTGAACCTCTGCTGTGAGTCCAATTTTAGTTTCCGATGCTGACCTTCAGGTTTACTGTATCCCTTGGACCTTCTTATTGATGATGAAACACAGAAATTGCATTCAAGTTTAATACAAAAGGCACAATGCCGACTTAAGTACAAGAGGACTGAAACTGCAACTTTCTATGATTTTAACCTCTGCTGTGAGTCCAGTTTTAGTTTCCGATGCTTCACTTCAGGTTTACTGTATCCCTTGGACCTTCTTATTGACGATGAAACACAGAAATTGCATCCGAATTTAATAAAAACGACACAATGCCGACTTAAGTACAAGAGGTCTGATACTCTAACTTTCTATGATTTGAACCCCTCCTGTGAGTCCAGTGTTAGTTTCCGATGCTTCGCTTCAGGTTTACTGTATCCCTTGGACCTTCTTACTGACGATGAAACACAGAAATTGCATCCGAATTTAATAAAACCTCACAATGCCGACTTAAGTACAAGAGGACTGATACTCTAACTTTCTATGATTTGAACCCCTCCTGTGAGTCCAGTTTTAGATTCCGATGCTTAACTTCTGGTTTACTGTATCCCTTGGACCTTCTTATTGACGATGAAACACAGAAATTGCATCCGAATTTAATAGAAAAGGCACAATGCTGACTTAAGTACAAGAGGACTGATACTCTAACTTTCTATGATTTGAACCTATCCTGTGAGTCCAGTTTTAGATTCCGATGCTTCACTGCAGGTTTACTGTATCCCTTGGACCCTCTTATTGACGATGAAACACAGAAATTGCATCCGAATTCAATATAAAAGGCACAATGCCGACTTAAGTGCAAGAGGACTGAATCTCTAACTTTCTATGATTTGAACCTCTGCTGTGAGTCCAGTTTTAGTTTCCGATGCTTCACTTAAGGTTTACTGTATCCCTTGGACCTTCTTATTGACGATGAAACACAGAAATTGCATTCGAATTTAATACAAAATGAACAATGCCGACTTACGTACAAGAGGACTGAAACTCTAACTTTCTATGATTTGAACCTCTGCTGTGAGTCCAGTTTTAGTTTCCGATGCTAAACTTCAGGTTTACTGAATCCCTTGGACCTTCTTATTGACGATGAAACACAGAAAGTGCATCCGAATTTAATACAAAAGGCACAATGCCGACATAAGTACAAGAGGACTGAAACTCTAACTTTCTATGATTTGAACCTCTGCTGTGAGTCTACTTGTAGTTTGAGTTGCTTCACTTCAGGTTTACTGTTTCCCTTGGACCTTCTTATTGACGATGAAACACAGAAATTGCATTGGAATTTAATACAAAAGGCACAATGCCGACTTAAGTACAAGAAGACTGAAACTGTTAATTTCTATGATTTGAACCTCTACTGTGAGTCCAGTTTTAGTTTCCGATGCTTCACTTCAGGTTTACTGTATCCCTTGGACCTTCTTACTGACGATGAAACACAGAAATTGCATCCGAATTTGATAAAAAAGGCACAATGCCGACTTAAGTACAAGAGAACTGATACTCTAACTTTCTGTGATTTGAACCCCTCCTGTGAGTCCAGTTTTAGTTTCCGATGCTTAACTTCAGGTTTACTGTATCCCTTGGACCTTCTTATTGACGATGAAACACAGAAATTGCATCCGAAGTTAATAAAAACGATACAATCCCGACTTAAGTACAAGAGTACTGATACTCTAACTTTCTATGATTTGAACCACTCCTGTGAGTCCAGTTTTATATTCCGATGCTTCACTTCAGGTATACTGTATCCCTTGGACCTTCTTATTGACGATAAAACATAGAAATTGCATCCGAAGTTAATACAAAAGGCACAATGCCGACTTAAGTAGAAGAGGACTGAAACTGTAACTTTCTATGATTTAAACCTCTGCTGTGAGTCCAGTTTAAGTTTCCGATGCTTCACTTCAGGTTTACTGTATCCCTTGGACCTTCTTATTGACGATGAAACACAGAAATTGCATCGGAATTTATTACAAAAGCCACAATGCCGACTTAAGTACAAGAGGACTGAAACTGTTAATTTCTATGATTTGAACCTCTGCTGTGAGTCCAGTTTCAGTTTCCGATGCTTCACTTAAGGTTTGCTGTATCCCTTGGACCTTCTTATTGACGATGCAACACAGAAATTGCATTCGAATTTAATACAAAAATCACAATGCCGACTTACGTACAAGAGGATTGAAACTCTAACTTTCTATGATTTGAACCTCTGCTGTGAGTCCAGTTTTAGTTTCCGATGCTTCACTTCAGGTTTACTGTATCCCTGGGACCTCCTTATTGACGATGAAAGACAGAAATTGTATCTGACTTTAATAAAAAAGGCACAATGCCGACTTAAGTACAAGAGGACAGATACTCTAACTTTCTATGATTTGAACCCCTCCTGTGAGTCCAGTTTTAGATTCCGATGCTTAACTTCAGGTTTACTGTATACCTTGGACCTTCTTATTGACGATGAAACACAGAAATTGCATCTGAATTTAATAAAAAAGGCACAATGACGACTTAAGTACAAGAATACTGAAACTCTATTTTTCTATGTTTTGAACCTCTGCTGTGAGTCCAGTTTTAGTTTCCGATGCTTCACTTCAGGTATACTGTATCCCTTGGACCTTCTTATTGACGATAAAACATAGAAATTGCATCCGAAGTTAATACAAAAGGCACAATGCCGACTTCAGTACAAGAGGACTGAAACTGTAACTTTCTATGATTTAAACCTCTGCTGTGAGTCCAGTTTAAGTTTCCGATGCTTCACTTCAGGTTTACTGTATCCCTTGGACCTTCTTATTGACAATGAAACACAGAAATTGCATCCGAATTTAATACAAAAGGCACAATGCCGACTTAAGTACAAGAGGACTGATACACTAACTTTCTATGATTTGAACCTCTGCTGTGAGTCCAGTTTTAGTTTCCGATGCTTCACTTCAGGTTTACTGTATCCCTTGGACCTTCTTATTGACGATGAAACACAGAAATTGCATCCGAATTTAATAAAAACGACATAATGCCGACTTAAGTACAAGAGGTCTGATACTCTAACTTTCTATGATTTGAACCCCTCCTGTGAGTCCAGTTTTAGTTTCCGATGCTTCGCTTCAGGTTTACTGTATCCCTTGGACCTTCTTACTGACGATGAAACACAGAAATTGCATCCGAATTTAATAAAACGGCACAATGCCGACTTAAGTACAAGAGGACTGATACTCTAACTTTCTATGATTTGAACCCCTCCTGTGATTCCAGTTTTAGATTCCGATGCTTAACTTCTGGTTTACTGTATCCCTTGGACCTTCTTATTGACGATGAAACACAGAAATTGCATCAGAGTTTAATAGAAAAGGCACAATGCTGACTTAAGTACAAGAGGACTGATACTCTAACTTTCTATGATTTGAACCTATCCTGTGAGTCCAGTTTTAGATTCCGATGCTTCACTTCGGGTTTACTATATCCCTTGGACCCTCTTATTGACGATGAAACACAGAAATTGCATCCGAATTCAATATAAAAGGCACAATGCCGACTTAAGTGCAAGAGGACTGAATCTCTAACTTTCTATGATTTGAACCTCTGCTGTAAGTCCAGTTTTAGTTTCCGATGCTTCACTTAAGGTTTACTGTATCCCTTGGACCTTCTTATTGACAATGAAACACAGAAATTGCATTCGAATTTAATACAAAATGCACAATGCCGACTTACGTACAAGAGAACTGAAACTCTAATTTTCTATGATTTGAAGCTCTGCTGTGAGTCCAGTTTTAGTTTCCGATGCTGAACTTCAGGTTTACTGTATCCCTTGGACCTTCTTATTGACGATGAAACACAGAAATTGCATCCGAATTTAATACAAAAGGCACAATGCCGACATAAGTACAAGAGGACTGAAACTCTAACTTTCTATGATTTGAACCTCTGCTGTGAGTCCAGTTTTAGTTTCCGATGCTTCACTTCAGGTTTACTGTATCCCTTGGACATTCTTATTGACGATGAAAAACAGAAATTGCATTCGAATTTAATACAAAAGGCACAATGGCGACTTACGTACAAGAGGACTGAAACTCTAACTTTCTATGATTTGAACCTCTGCTGTGAGTCCAGTTTTAGTTTCCGATGCTTAACTTCAGGTTTACTGTATCCCTTGGACCCTCTTATTGACGATGAAACACAGAAATTGCATCCGAATTTAATACAAAAGGCACAATGCCGACTTAAGTACAAGAGGTCTGAAACTCTAACTTTCTATGATTTGAACCTCTGCTGTGAGTCCAGTTTTAGTTTCCGATGCTTCACTTCAGGTTTACTTTATCCCTTGGACCTTCTTATTGACGATGAAACACAGAAATTGCATTCGAATTTAATACAAAAGGCACAATGCCGACTTACGTACAAGAGGACTGAAACTCTAACTTTCTATGATTTGAACCTCTGCTGTGAGTCCAGTTTTAGATTCCGATGCTTAACTTCAGGTTTACTGTATCCCTTGGACTTTCTTATTGACGATGAAACACAGAAATTGCATCCGAATTTAATAAAAACGACACAATGCCGACTTAAGTACAAGAGGTCTGATACTCTAACTTTCTATGATTTGAACCCCTCCTGTGAGTCCAGTTTTAGTTTCCGATGCTGAACTTCAGGTTTACTGTATCCCTTGGACCTTCTTATTGACGATGAAACACAGAAATTGCATCCGAATTTAATACAAAAGGCACAATGCCGACTTAAGTACAAGAGGACTGACACTCTAACTTTCTATGATTTGAACCTCTGCTGTGAGTCCAGTTTTAGTTTCCGATGCTTAACTTCAGGTTTACTGTATCCCTTGGACCTTCTTATTGACGATGAAACACAGAAATTGCATCCGAATTTAATATAAAAGGCACAATGCCGACTTAAGTACAAGAGGACTGATACTCTAACTTTCTATGATTTGAACCCCTCCTTTGAGTCCAGTTTTAGTTTCCGATGCTTCGCTTCAGGTTTACTGTATCCCTTGGAACTTCTTACTGACGATAAAACACAGAAATTGCATCCGAATTTAATACAAAAGGCACAATGCCGACTTAAGTACAAGAGGACTGATACTCTAACTTTCTATGATTTGAACCCCTCCTGTGAGTCCAGTTTTAGATTCCGATGCTTAACTTCTGGTTTACTGTATCCCTTGGAACTTCTTATTGACGATGAAACACAGAAATTGCATCCGAATTTAATAGAAAAGGCACAATGGCGACTTAAGTACAGGAGGACTGATACTCTAACTTTCTATGATTTGAACCTCTCCTGTGAGTCCAGTTTTAGATTCCGATGCTTCACTTCGGGTATACTGTAACCCTTGGACCCTCTTATTGACTATGAAACACAGAAATTGCATCCGAATTCAATACAAAAGGCACAATGCCGAATTAAGTGCAAGAGGACTGAATCTCTAACTTTCTATGATTTGAACCTCTGCTGTGAGTCCAGTTTTAGTTTCCGATGCTTCACATAATGTTTACTGTATTCCTTGGACCTTCTTATTGACGATGAAACACAGAAATTGCATCCGAATTTAATACAAAAGGCACAATGCCGACTTAAGTACAAGAGGACTGAAACTGAAACTTTCTATGATTTGAACCTCTTCTGTAAGTCCAGTTTAAGTTTCCGATGCTTCACTTCAGATTTACTGTATCCCTTGGACTTTCTTATTGACGATGAAACACAGAAATTGCATCCGAATTTAATACAAAAGGCACAATGCCGACTTAAGTACAAGAGGACTGATACTCTAACTTTCTATGATTTGAACCTCTGCTGTGAGTCCAGTTTTAGTTTCCGATGCTTCACTTCAGGTTTACTGTTTCCCTGGGACCTTCTTATTGACGTTGAAAGACAGAAATTCATCTGACTTTAATAAAAAAGGCACAAAGCCGACTTAAGTACAAGAGGACTGAAACTTTAACTATCTATGATTTGAACCACTGCTGTGAGACCAGTTTTAAATTCCGATGCTTAACTTCAGATTTACTGTATCCCTTGGTCCTTCTTATTGACGATGAAACACAGAAATTGCTTCCCAATTTAATACAAAAGGCACAATGCCGACTTAAGTACAAGGGGACTGAAACTGCAACTTTCTATGATTTGAACCTCTGCTGTGAGTCCAGTTTAAGTTTCCGATGCTTCACTTCAGGTTTACTGTATCCCTTGGATCGTCTTATTGACGATGAAACACAGAAATTGCATCCGAATTTAATACAAAAGGCACAATGCCGACTTAAGTACAAGAGGACTGAAACTCTAACTTTCTATGATTTGAACCTCTGCTGTGAGTCTAGTTTTAGTTTCCGATGCTTCACTTCTGGTTTACTGTATTCCTTGGACCTTCTTATTGACGATGAAACACAGAAATTGCATCCGAATTTAATACAAAAGGCACAATGCCGACTTAAGAACAAGAGGACTGAAACTGTAACTTTCTATGATTTGAACCTCTGCTGTGAGTCCAGTTTTAGTTTCCGATGCTTCACTTCAGATTTACTGTATCCCTTGGACATTCTTATTGACGATGAAACACAGAAATTGCATCCGAATTTAATATAAAAGGCACAATGCCGACTTAAGTACAAGTGGACTGATACTCTAACATTCTATGATTTGAACCCCTCCTGTGAGTCCAGTTTTAGATTCCGATGCTTAACTTCAGGTTTACTGTATTGCTTGGACCTTCTTATTGACGATGAAACACAGAAATTGCATCCGAATTTAATAAAAACGACACAATGCCGACTTAAGTACAAGAGGACTGATACTCTAACTTTCTATGATTTGAACCTCTGCTGTGAGTCCAGTTTTAGTTTCCGATGCTTCACTTCAGGTTTACTGTATCCCTTGGACCTTCTTACTGACGATGAAACACAGAAATTGCATCCGAATTTAATAAAAAAGGCTCAATGCCGACTTAAGTACAAGTGGACTGATACTCTAACTTTCTATGATTTGAACCCCTCCTGTGAGTCCAATTTTTAGTTTCCGATGCTTCACTTCAGGTTTACTGTATCCCTTGGACCTTCTTACTGACGATGAAACACAGAAATTGCATCCGAATTTAATAAAAAAGGCACAATGCCGACTTAAGTACAAGAGGACAGATACTCTAACTTTCTATGATTTGAACCCCTCCTGTGAGTCCAGTTTTAGATTCTGATGCTTAACTTCTGGTTTACTGTAACCCTTGGACCTTCTTATTGACGATGAAACACAGAAATTGCATTCGAATTTGATACAAAATGCACAATGCCGACTTACGTACAAGAGGACTGAAACTCTAACTTTCTATGATTTGAACCTCTGCTGTGAGTCCAGTTTTAGTTTCCGATGCTGAACTTCAGGTTTACTGTATCCCTTGGACCTTCTTATTGACGATGAAACACAGAAATTGCATCCGAATTTAATACAAAAGGCACAATGCCGACTTAAGTACAAGAGGACTGACACTCTAACTTTCTATGATTTGAACCTCTGCTGTGAGTCCAGTTTTAGTTTCCGATGCTTAACTTCAGGTTTACTGTATCCCTTGGACCTTCTTATTGACGATGAAACACAGAAATTGCATCCGAATTTAATATAAAAGGCACAATGCCGACTTAAGTACAAGAGGACTGATACTCTAACTTTCTATGATTTGAACCCCTCCTTTGAGTCCAGTTTTAGTTTCCGATGCTTCGCTTCAGGTTTACTGTATCCCTTGGAACTTCTTACTGACGATAAAACACAGAAATTGCATCCGAATTTAATACAAAAGGCACAATGCCGACTTAAGTACAAGAGGACTGATACTCTAACTTTCTATGATTTGAACCCCTCCTGTGAGTCCAGTTTTAGATTCCGATGCTTAACTTCTGGTTTACTGTATCCCTTGGAACTTCTTATTGACGATGAAACACAGAAATTGCATCCGAATTTAATAGAAAAGGCACAATGGCGACTTAAGTACAGGAGGACTGATACTCTAACTTTCTATGATTTGAACCTCTCCTGTGAGTCCAGTTTTAGATTCCGATGCTTCACTTCGGGTATTCTGTAACCCTTGGACCCTCTTATTGACGATGAAACACAGAAATTGCATCCGAATTCAATACAAAAGGCAAAATGCCGAATTAAATGCAAGAGGACTGAATCTCTAACTTTCTATGATTTGAACCTCTGCTGTGAGTCCAGTTTTAGTTTCCGATGCTTCACTTAATGTTTACTGTATTCCTTGGACCTTCTTATTGACGATGAAACACAGAAATTGCATCCGAATTTAATACAAAAGGCACAATGCCGACTTAAGTACAAGAGGACTGAAACTGAAACTTTCTATGATTTGAACCTCTTCTGTAAGTCCAGTTTAAGTTTCCGATGCTTCACTTCAGATTTACTGTATCCCTTGGACCTTCTTATTGACGATGAAACACAGAAATTGCATCCGAATTTAATACAAAAGGCACAATGCCGACTTAAGTACAAGAGGACTGATACTCTAACTTTCTATGATTTGAACCTCTGCTGTGAGTCCAGTTTTAGTTTCCGATGCTTCACTTCAGGTTTACTGTATCCCTGGGACCTTCTTATTGACGTTGAAATACAGAAATTGCATCTGACTTTAATAAAAAAGGCACAAAGCCGACTTTAGTACAAGAGGACTGAAACTTTAACTATCTATGATTTGAACCACTGCTGTGAGACCAGTTTTAAATTCCGATGCTTAACTTCAGATTTACTGTATCCCTTGGACCTTCTTATTGACGATGAAACACAGAAATTGCTTCCCAATTTAATACAAAAGGCACAATGCCGACTTAAGTACAAGGGGACTGAAACTGCAACTTTCTATGATTTGAACCTCTTCTGTAAGTCCAGTTTAAGTTTGCGATGCTTCACTTCAGATTAAATGTATCCATTGGACCTTCTTATTGACGATGAAACACAGAAATTGCATCAGAATTTAATACAAAAGGCACAATGCCGACTTAAGTAGAAGAGGACTGATACTCTAACTTTCTATGATTTGAACCTCTGCTGTGAGTCCAGTTTTAGTTTCCGATGCGTCACTTCAGGTTTACTGTATCCCTTGGACATTCTTATTGACGATGAAACACAGAAATTGCATCCGAATTTAATATAAAAGGCACAATGCCGACTTAAGTACAAGTGGACTGATACTCTAACATTCTATGATTTGAACCCCTCCTGTGAGTCCAGTTTTAGATTCCGATGCTTAACTTCAGGTTTACTGTATTGCTTGGACCTTCTTATTGACGATGAAACACAGAAATTGCATCCGAATTTAATAAAAACGACACAATGCCGACTTAAGTACAAGAGGACTGATACTCTAACTTTCTATGATTTGAACCCCTCCTGTGAGTCCAGTTTTAGTTTCCGATGCTTCACTTCAGGTTTACTGTATCCCTTGGACCTTCTTACTGACGATGAAACACAGAAATTGCACCCGAATTTAATAAAAAAAGCACAATGCCGACTTAAGTACAAGAGGACTGATACTCTAACTTTCTATGATTTGAACCCCTCCTGTGAGTCCAATTTTTAGTTTCCGATGCTTCACTTCAGGTTTACTGTATCCCTTGGACCTTCTTACTGACGATGAAACACAGAAATTGCATCCGAATTTAATAAAAAAGGCACAATGCCGACTTAAGTACAAGAGGACTGATACTCTAACTTTCTATGATTTGAACCCCTCCTGTGAGTCCAGTTTTAGATTCCGATGCTTAACTTCTGGTTTGCTGTATCCCTTGGACCTTCTTATTGACGATGAAACACAGAAATTGCATCCGAATTTAATAGAAAAGGCACAATGTCGACTTAAGTACAAGAGGACTGATACTCTAACTTTCTATGATTTGAACCTCTCCTGTGAGTCCAGTTTTAGATTCCGATGCTTCACTTCGGGTTTACTGTATCCCTTGGACCCTCTTATTGACGATGAAACACAGAAATTGCATCCGAATGTAATACAAAAGGCACAATGCCGACTTAAGTGCAAGAGGACTGAATCTCTAACTTTCTATGATTTGAACCTCTGCTGTGAGTCCAGTTTTAGTTTCCGATGCTTCACTTCAGGTATACTGTATCCCTTGAACCTTCTTATTGACGATGAAACATAGAAATTGCATCCGAAGTTAATACAAAAGGCACAATGCCGATTTAAGTACAAGAGGACTGATACTCTAACTTTCTATGATTTGAACCCCTCCTGTGAGTCCAGTTTTAGATTCCGATGCTTAACTTCTGGTTTACTGTATCCCTTGGACCTTCTTATTGACGATGAAACACAGAAATTGCATCCGAATTTAATACAAAAGGCACAATGCCGACTTAAGTACAAGAGTACTGAAACTCTAACTTTTTTATGATTTGAAACTCTGCTGTGAGTCCAGTTTTAGTTTCCGATACTTCACTTCAGGTTTACTGTATTCCTTGGACCTTCTTATTGAAGATGAAATACAGAAATTGTATCCGAATTTAATAGAAAAGGCACAATGCCGACTTAAGTAAAAGAGGACTGATACTCTGACGTTCCATGATTTGAACCTCTCCTGTGAGTCCAGTTTTAGATTCCGATGCTTCACTTCGGGTTTACTGTATCCCTTGGACCCTCTTATTGACGATGAAACACAGAAATTGCATCCGAATTTAATACAAAAGGCACAATGCCGACTTAAGTACAAGAGTACTGAAACTCTAACTTTTTTATGATTTGAACCTCTGCTGTGAGTCCAGTTTTAGTTTCCGATACTTCACTTCAGGTTTACTGTATTCCTTGGACCTTCTTATTGAAGATGAAACACAGAAATTGTATCCGAATCTAATACAAAAGGCACAATGCCGACTTAAGTAAAAGAGGACTGATACTCTGACTTTCTATGATTTGAACCTCTCCTGTGAGTCCAGTTTTAGATTCCGATGCTTCACTTCGGGTTTACTGTATCCCTTGGACCCTCTTATTGACGATGAAACACAGAAATTGCATCCGAATTTAATACAAAAGGCACAATGCCGACTTAAGTACATGAGGACTGAAACTCTAATTTTCTATGATTTAAACCTCTGCTGTGGGTCCAGTTTTAGTTTCCGATGCTTCACTTCATGTTTAATGTATCCCTTGGACCTTCCTATTGACGATGAAACACAGAAATTGCATTTGAATTTAATAAAAAAGGCACAATGCCAACTTAAGTACAAGAGGACTGATACTCTAACTTTCTATGATTTGAACCCCTCTTGTGAGTCCAGTTTTAGTTTCCGATGCTTCACTTCAGGTTTACTGTATCCCTTGGACCTTCTTATTGACGATGAAACACAGAAATTGCATCCGAATTTAATACAAAAGGCACAATGCCGACTTAAGTACAAGAGGACTGATACTCTAACTTTCGATGATTTGAACCTCTCCTGTGAGTCCAGTTTTAGATTCCGATGCTTCACTTCGGGTTTACTGTATCCCTTGGACCCTCTTATTGACGATGAAACACAGAAATTGCATCCGAATTTAATACAAAAGGCACAATGCCGACTTAAGTACAAGAGTACTGAAACTCTAAATTTTTTATGATTTGAACCTCTGCTGTGAGTCCAGTTTTAGTTTCCGATACTTCACTTCAGGTTTACTGTATTCCTTGGACCTTCTTATTGAAGATGAAATACAGAAATTGTATCCGAATTTAATACAAAAGGCACAATGCCGACTTAAGTACAAGAGGACTGATACTCTAACTTTCGATGATTTGAACCTCTCCTGTGAGTCCAGTTTTAGAATCCGATGCTTCACTTCGGGTTTACTGTATCCCTTGGACCCTCTTATTGACGATGAAACACAGATATTGCATTTGAATTTAATGAGAAAGGCACAATGCCAACTTAAGAACAAGAGGACTGATACTCTAACGTTCTATGATTTGAACCCCTTTTGTGAGTCCAGTTTTAGTTTCCGATGCTTCACTTCAGGTTTACTGTATCCCTTGGACCTTCTTATTGACGATGAAACACAGAAATTGCATCCGAATTTAATAAAAAACGCACAATGCCGACTTAAGTACAAGAGGACTGATACTCTAACTTTCTATGATATGAACCCCTCCTGTGAGTCCAGTTTTAGATTCCGATGCATAACCTCTGGTTTACTGTATCCCTTGGACCTTCTTATTGACGATGAAACACAGAAATTGCATCCGAATTTAATACAAAAGGCACAATGCCGACTTAAGTACAAGAGGACTGATACTCTAACTTTCGATGATTTGAACCTCTCCTGTGAGTCCAGTTTTAGATTCCGATGCTTCACTTCGGGTTTACTGTATCCCTTGGACCCTCTTATTGACGATGAAACACAGAAATTGCATCCGAATTTAATACAAAAGGCACAATGCCGACTTAAGTACAAGAGTACTGAAACTCTAACTTTTTTATGATTTGAACCTCTGCTGTGAGTCCAGTTTTAGTTTCCGATACTTCACTTCAGGTTTACTGTATTCCTTCGACCTTCTTATTGAAGATGAAATACAGAAATTGTATCCGAATTTAATACAAAAGGCACAATGCCGACTTAAGTACAAGAGGACTGATACTCTAACTTTCGATGATTTGAACCTCTCCTGTGAGTCCAGTTTTAGATTCCGATGCTTCACTTCGGGTTTACTGTATCCCTTGGACCCTCTTATTGACGATGAAACACAGATATTGCATTTGAATTTAATGAGAAAGGCACAATGCCAACTTAAGTACAAGAGGACTGATACTCTAACTTTCTATGATTTGAACCCCTTTTGTGAGTCCAGTTTTAGTTTCCGATGCTTCACTTCAGGTTTACTGTACCCCCTTGGACCTTCTTATTGACGATGAAACACAGAAATTGCATCCGAATTTAATAAAAAAGGCACAATGCCGACTTAAGTACAAGAGGACTGATACTCTAACTTTCTATGATATGAACGCCTCCTGTGAGTCCAGTTTTAGATTCCGATGCATAACCTCTGGTTTACTGTATCCCTTGGACCTTCTTACTGACGATGAAACACAGAAATTGCATCCGAATTTAATACAAAAGGCACAATGCCGACTTGAGTAAAAGAGGACTGATACTCTAACTTTCTATGATTTGAACCTCTCCTGTGAGTCCAGTTTTAGATTCCGATGCTTCACTTCCGGTTTACTGTATCCCTTGGACCCTCTTATTGACGATGAAACACAGAAATTTCATCCGAATTTAATACAAAAGGCACAATGCCGACTTAAGTACATGGGGACTGAAAGTCTAACTTTCTATGATTTTAACCTCTGCTGTGAGACCAGTTTTAGTTTCCGATGCTTCACTTCAGGTTTACTGTATCCCTTGGACCTTCTTATTGACGATGAAACACAGAATGTGCATCCGAATTTAATACAAAAGGCACAATGCCGACTTACGTACAAGAGGACTGAAACTCAAACTTTCTATGATTTGAACCTCTGCTGTGAGTCCAGTTTTAGTTTCCGATGCTTAACTTCAGGTTTACTGTATCCCTTGGACCTTCTTATTGACGATGAAACACAGAAATTGCATCCGAATTTAATACAAAAGGCACAATGCCGACTTAAGTACAAGAGGACTGATACTCTAACTTTCGATGATTTGAACCTCTCCTGCGAGTCCAGTTTTATATTCCGATGCTTCACTTCAGGTTTACTGTATCCCTTGGACCCTCTTATTGACGATGAAACACAGAAATTGCATCCGAATTTAATACAAAAGGCACAATGCCGACTTAAGTACAAGAGGACTGAATCTCTAACTTTCTATGATTTGAACCTCTGCTGTGAGTCCAGTTTTAGTTTCCGATGCTTCACTTCAGGTATACTGTATCCCTGGGACCTTCTTATTGACGATGAAACATAGAAATTGCATCCGAAGTTAATACAAAAGGCACAATGCCGACTTAAGTACAAGAGGACAGATACTCTAACTTTCTATGACTTGAACCCCTTTTGTGAGTCCAGTTTTAGTTTCCGATGCTTCACTTCAGGTTTACTGTATCCCTTGGACCTTCTTATTGACGATGAAACACAGAAATTGCATCCGAATTTAATAAAAAAGGCACAATGCCGACTTATGTACAAGAGGACTGATACTCTAACTTTCTATGATATGAACCCCTCCTGTGAGTCCAGTTTTAGATTCCGATGCATAACCTCTGGTTTACTGTATCCCTTGGACCTTCTTACTGACGATGAAACACAGAAATTGCATCCGAATTTAATACAAAAATCACAATGCCGACTTGAGTAAAAGAGGACTGATACTCTAACTTTCTATGATTTGAACCTCTCCTGTGAGTCCAGTTTTAGATTCCGATGCTTCACTTCGGGTTTACTGTATCCCTTCGACCTTCTTATTGACGATGAAACACAGAAATTGCATCCGAATTTAATAGAAAAGGCACAATGCCGACTTAAGTACAAGTGTACTGAAACTCTAACTTTCTATGATTTGAACCTCTGCTGTGAGTCCAGTTTTAGTTTCCGATGCTTCACTACAGGTTTACTGTATTCCTTGGACCTTTTTATTGACGATGAAACACAGAAATTGCATCCGAATTCAATACAATAGGCATAATGCCGACTTAAGTACAAGAGGACTGAAACTCTAACTTTCTATGATTTGAACCTCTCCTGTGAGTCCAGTTTTAGATTCCGATGCTACACTTCGGGTTTACTGTATCGCTTGGACCCTCGTATTGACGATGAAACACAGAAATGGCATCCGAATTTAATACAAAAGGCACAATGCCGACTTAAGTGCAAGAGGACTGAATCTCTAACTTTCTATGATTTGAACCTGGGCTGTGAGTCCAATTTTAGTTTCCGATGCTTAACTTCAGGTTTACTGTATCCCTTGGACCTTCTTATTGACGATGAAACACAGAAATTGCATCCGAATTTAATACAAGAGGCACAATGACGACTTGAGTACAAGAGGACTGAAACTCTAACTTTCTGTGATTTGAACCTCTGCTGTGAGTCGAGTTTTTGTTTCCGATGCTTCACTTCAGGTTTACTGTATTCCTTGGACCTTCTTATTGACGATGAAATACAGAAATTGCATCCGAATTTAATACAAAAGGCACAATGCCGACTTAAGTACAAGAGGACTGAAACTATAACTTTCTATAATTTGAACCTCTGCTGTGAGTCCAGTTTTAGTTTCCGATGCTTCACTTCAGGGTTACTGTATCCCTTGGACCTTCTTATTGACGATGAAACACAGAAATTGCATCCGAATTTAATACAAAAGGCACAATGCCGACTTAAGTACAAGAGGACTGAAACTCTAACTTTCTATGATTTAAACCTCTGCTGTGTGTCCAGTTTTAGTTTCCGATGCTTCACTTCATGTTTACTGTATCCCTTGGACCTTCCTATTAACGATGAAACACAGAAATTGCATCCGAATTTAATAAAAAAGGCACAATGCCGACTTAAGTACAAGAGGACTGATACTCTAACTTTCGATGATTTGAACCTCTCCTGTGGGTCCACTTTTAGATTCCGATGCTTCACTTCAGGTTTACTGTATCCCTTGGACCCTCTTATTGACGATGAAACACAAAAATTGCATCCGAATTTAATACAAAAGCCACAATGCCGACTTAAGTACAAGAGGACTGATACTGTAACTTTCTGTGATTTGAACCTCTGCTGTGAGTCCAGTTTTAGTTTCCGATGCTTCACTTCAGGTTTACTGTATCCCTTGGACCTTCTTATTGACGATGAAACATAGAAATTGCATCCGAATTTAATACAAAAGGCACAATGCCGACTTAAGTACAAGAGTACTGAAACTCTAACTTTCTATGATTTGAACCTCTGCTGTGAGTCCAGTTTTAGTTTCCGATGCTTCACTACAGGTTTACTGTATTCCTTGGACCTTTTTATTGACGATGAAACACAGAAATTGCATCCGAATTTAATACAAAAGGCACAATGCCGACTTAAGTGCAAGAGGACTGAATCTCTAACTTTCTATGATTTGAACCTCTGCTGTGAATCAAGTTTTAGTTTCCGATGCTTCACTTAAGGTTTGCTGTATCCCTTGGACCTTCTTATTGACGATGAAACACAGAAATTGCATTTGAACTTAATACAAAAGGCACAATGCCAACTTACGTACAAGAGGACTGAAACTCTAACTTTCTATGATTTGAACCTCTGCTGTGAGTCCAGTTTTAGTTTCCGATGCTTCACTTCAGGTTTACTGTAACCCTGGGACCTTCTTATTGACGATGAAAGACAGAAATTGCATCTGACTTTAATAAAAAAGGCACCATGCCGACTTAAGTACAAGAGGACAGATACTCTAACTTTCTATAATTTCAACCCCTCCTGTGAGTCCAGTTTTTGATTCCGATGCTTAACTTCAGGTTTACCGTATCCCTTGGACCTTCTTATTGACGATGAAACACAGAAATTGCATCCGAATTTAATACAAAAGGCACAATGCCGACTTAAGTGCAAGAGGTCTGAATCTCTAACTTTCCATGATTTGAACCTCTGCTGTGAGTCCAGTTTTAGTTTCCGATGCTTCACTTAGAATTTGCTGTATCCCTTGGACCTTCTTATTGACGATGAAACACAGAAATTGCATTCGAATTTAATACAAAAGGCACAATGCCAACTTACGTACAAGAGGACTGAAACTCTAACTTTCTATGATTTGAACCTCTGCTGTGAGTCCAGTTTTAGTTTCCGATGCTTCACTTCAGGTTTACTGTAACCCTGGGACCTTCTTATTGACGATGAAAGACAGAAATTGCATCTGACTTTAATAAAAAAGGCACAATGCCGACTTAAGTACAAGAGGACAGATTCTCTAACTTTCTATGATTTGAACCCCTCCTGTGCGTCCAGTTTTAGATTCCGATGCTTAACTTCAGGTTTACCGGATCCCTTGGACATTCTTATTGACGATGAAACACAGAAAATGCATCCGAATTTAATACAAAAGGCACAATGCCGACTTAAGTGCAAGAGGACTGAATCTCTAACTTTCCATGATTTGAACCTCTGCTGTGAGTCCAGTTTTAGTTTCCGATGCTTCACTTAAGGTTTGCTGTATCCCTTGGACCTTCTTATTGACGATGAAACACAGAAATTGCATTCGAATTTAATACAAAAGGCACAATGCCGACTTACGTACAAGAGGACTGAAACTCTAACTATCTATGATTTGAACCTCTGCTGTGAGTCCAGTTTTAGTTTCCGATGCTTCACTTCAGGTTTACTGTATCCCTGGGACCTTCTTATTGACATTGAAAGACAGAAATTGCATCTGACTTTAATAAAAAAGGCACAATGCCGACTTAAGTACAAGAGTACTGAAACTCTAACTTTCTATGATTTGAACCTCTGCTGTGAGTCCAGTTTTAGTTTCCGATGCTTCACTACAGGTTTACTGTATTCCTTGGACCTTTTTATTGACGATGAAACACAGAAATTGCATCCGAATTTAATACAAAAGGCACAATGCCGACTTAAGTGCAAGAGGACTGGATCTCTAACTTTCTATGATTTGAACCTCTGCTGTGAGTCCAGTTTTAGTTTCCGATGCTTCACTTAAGGTTTGCTGTATCCCTTGGACCTTCTTATTGACGATGAAACACAGAAATTGCATTCGAACTTAATACAAAAGGCACAATGCCAACTTACGTACAAGAGGACTGAAACTCTAACTTTCTATGATTTGAACCTCTGCTGTGAGTCCAGTTTTAGTTTCCGATGCTTCACTTCAGGTTTACTGTAACCCTGGGACCTTCTTATTGACGATGAAAGACAGAAATTGCATCTGACTTTAATAAAAAAGGCACCATGCCGACTTAAGTACAAGAGGACAGATACTCTAACTTTCTATAATTTCAACCCCTCATGTGAGTCCAGTTTTAGATTCCGATGCTTAACTTCAGGTTTACCGTATCCCTTGGACCTTCTTATTGACGATGAAACACAGAAATTGCATCCGAATTTAATACAAAAGGCACAATGCCGACTTAAGAGCAAGAGGACTGAATCTCTAACTTTCCATGATTTGAACCTCTGCTGTGAGTCCAGTTTTAGTTTCCGATGCTTCACTTAGAGTTTGCTGTATCCCTTGGACCTTCTTATTGACGATGAAACACAGAAATTGCATTCGAATTTAATACAAAAGGCACAATGCCAACTTACGTACAAGAGGACTGAAACTCTAACTTTCTATGATTTGAACCTCTGCTGTGAGTCCAGTTTTAGTTTCCGATGCTTCACTTCAGGTTTACTGTAACCCTGGGACCTTCTTATTGACGATGAAAGACAGAAATTGCATCTGACTTTAATAAAAAAGGCACAATGCCGACTTAAGTACAAGAGGACAGATACTCTAACTTTCTATGATTTGAACCCCTCCTGTGCGTCCAGCTTTAGATTCCGATGCTTAACTTCAGGTTTACCGTATCCCTTGGACCTTCTTATTGACGTTGAAAGACAGAAATTGCATCCGAATTTAATACAAAAGGCACAATGCCGACTTAAGTACAAGAGGACTGAAACTCTAACTTTCTATGATTTGAACCTCTGCTGTGAGTCTAGTTTTAGTTTCCGATGCTTCACTTCAGGTTTACTGTATCCCTTGGACCTTCTTATTGACGATGAAACACAGAAATTGCATCCGAATTTAATACAAAAGGCACAATGCCGACTTAAGTACAAGAGGACTGAAACTGCAACTTTCTATGATTTGAACCTCTGCTGTGAGTCCAGTTTAAGTTTCCGATGCTTCACTTCAGGTTTACTGTATCCCTTGGATCGTCTTATTGACGATGAAACACAGAAATTGCATCCGAATTGAATACAAAAGGCACAATGCCGACTTAAGTACATAAGGACTGAAACTCTAACTTTCTATGATTTGAACCTCTGCTGTGAGTCTAGTTTTAGTTTCCGATGCTTCACTTCAGGTTTACTGTATTCCTTGGACCTTCTTATTGACGATGAAACACAGAAATTGCATCCGAATTTAATACAAAAGGCACAATGCCGACTTAAGTACAAGAGGACTGAAACTGTAACTATCTATGATTTGAACCTCTTCTGTAAGTCCAGTTTATGTTTCCGATGCTTCACTTCAGATTTACTGTATCCCTTGGATCTTCTCATTGACGATGAAACACAGAAATTGCATCCGAATTTAATACAAAAGGCACAATGCCGACTTAAGTACAAGAGGACTGATACTCTAACTTTCTATTATTTGAACCTCTGTTGTGAGTCCAGTTTTAGTTTCCGATGCTTCACTTCTGGTTTACTGTATCCCTTGGATCGTCTTATGGACGATGAAACACAGAAATTGCATCCGAATTTAATACAAAAGGCACAATGCCGACTTAAGTACAAGAGGACTGAAACTCTAATTTTCTATGATTTGAACCTCTGCTGTGAGTCTAGTTTTAGTTTCCGATGCTTCACTTCAGGTTTAGTGTATTCCTTGGACCTTCTTATTGACGATGAAACACAGAAATTGCATCCGAATTTAATACAAAAGGCACAATGCCGACTTAAGTACAAGAGGACTGATAGTCTAACTTTCTATGATTTGAACCCCTCCTGTGAGTCCAGTTTTAGATTCCGATGCTTAACTTCTGGTTTACTGTATCCCTTCGACCTTCTTATTGACGATGAAATACAGAAATTGCATCCGAATTTAATAGAAAAGGCACAATGCCGACTTAAGTACAAGAGTACTGAAACTCTAACTTTCTATGATTTGAACCTCTGCTGTGAGTCAAGTTTTAGTTTCCGATGCTTCACTACAGGTTTACTGTATTCCTTGGACCTTTTTATTGACGATGAAACACAGAAATTGCATCCGAATTCAATACAAAAGGCACAATGCCGACTTAAGTACAAGAGGACTGAAACTCTAACTTTCTATGATTTGAACCTTTCCTGTGAGTCCAGTTTTAGATTCCGATGCTTCACTTCGGGTTTACTGTATCGCTTGGACCCTCGTATTGACGATGAAACACAGAAATGGCATCCGAATTTAATACAAAAGGCACAATGCCGACTTAAGTGCAAGAGGACTGAATCTCTAACTTTCTATGATTTGAACCTGTGCTGTGAGTCCAATTTTAGTTTCCGATGCTTAACTTCAGGTTTACTGTATCCCTTGGACCTTCTTATTGACGATGAAACACAGAAATTGCATCCGAATTTAATACAAAAGGCACAATGACGACTTGAGTACAAGAGGACTGAAACTCTAACTTTCTATGATTTGAACCTCTGCTGTGAGTCCAGTTTTAGTTTCCGATGCTTCACTTCAGGTTTACTGTATTCCTTGGACCTTTTTATTGACGATGAAACAAAGAAATTGTATCCGAATTTAATACAAAAGGCACAATGCCGACTTAAGTACAAGAGGACTGAAACTGTAACATTCTATGATTTGAACCTCTGCTGTGAGTCCAGTTTTAGTTTCCGATGCTTCACTTCAGGTATACTGTATCCCTTGGACCTTCTTATTGACGATGAAACATAGAAATTGCATCCGAATTTAATACAAAAGGCACAATGCCGACTTAAGTACAAGAGTACTGAAACTCTAACTTTCTATGATTTGAACCTCTGCTGTGAGTCCAGTTTTAGTTTCCGATGCTTCACTACAGGTTTACTGTATTCCTTGGACCTTTTTATTGACGATGAAACACAGAAATTGCATCCGAATTTAATACAAAAGGCACAATGCCGACTTAAGTGCAAGAGGACTGAATCTCTAACTTTCTATGATTTGAACCTCTGCTGTGAGTCCAGTTTTAGTTTCCGATGCTTCACTTAAGGTTTACCGTATCCCTTGGACCTTCTTATTGACGATGAAACACAGAAATTGCATCCGAATTTAATACAAAAGGCACAATGCCGACTTCAGTGCAAGAGGACTGAATCTCTAACTTTCCATGATTTGAACCTCTCCTGTGAGTCCAGTTTTAGTTTCCGATGCTTCACTTCAGGTTTACTGTAACCCTGGGACCTTCTTATTGACGATGAAAGACAGAAATTGCATCTGACTTTAATAAAAAAGGCACAATGCCGACTTAAGTACAAGAGGACAGATACTCTAACTTTCTATGATTTGAACCCCTCCTGTGCGACCAGTTTTAGATTCCGATGCTTAACTTCAGGTTTACCGTATCCCTGGGACCTTCTTATTGACGTTGAAAGACAGAAATTGCATCTGACTTTAATAAAAAAGGCACAATGCCGACTTAAGTACAAGAGGACTGAAACTCTAACTTTCTATGATTTGAACCACTGCTGTGAGACCAGTTTTAGATTCCGATGCTTAACTTCAGATTTACTGTATCCCTTGGACCTTCTTATTGACGATGAAACAAAGAAATTGCATCCGAATTTAATACAAAAGGCACATTGCCGACTTAAGTACAAGAGGACTGAAACTCAAACTTTCTATGATTTGAACCTCTGCTGTGAGTCTAGTTTTAGTTTCCGATGCTTCACTTCAGGTTTACTGTATCCCTTGGACCTTCTTATTGACGATGAAACACAGAAATTGCATCCGAATTTAATACAAAAGGTACAATGCCGACTTAAGTACAAGAGGACTGAAACTGCAACTTTCTATGATTTGAACCTCTGCTGTGAGTCCAGTTTAAGTTTCCGATGCTTCACTTCTGGTTTACTGTATTCCTTGGACCTTCTTATTGACGATGAAACACAGAAATTGCATCCGAATTTAATAGAAAAGGCACAATGCCGACTTAAGTACAAGAGTACTGAAACTCTAACTTTCTATGATCTGAACCTCTGCTGTGAGTCCAGTTTTAGTTTCCGATGCTTCACTACAGGTTTACTGTATTCCTTGGACCTTTTTATTGACGATTAAACACAGAAATTGCATCCGAATTCAATACAAAAGGCACAATGCCGACATAAGTACAAGAGGACTGAAACTCAAACTTTCTATGATTTGAACCTGTGCTGTGAGTCCAATTTTAGTTTCCGATGCTTAACTTCAGGTTTACTGTATCCCTTGGACCTTCTTATTGACGATGAAACACAGAAATTGCATCCGAATTTAATACAAAAGGCACAATGACGACTTGAGTACAAGAGGACTGAAACTCTATCTTTCTATGATTTGAACCTCTGCTGTGAGTCGAGTTTTTGTTTCCGATGCTTCACTTCAGGTTTACTGTATTCCTTGGACCTTCTAATTGACGATGAAAAACAGAAATTGCATCCGAATTTAATACAAAAGGCACAATGCCGACTTAAGTACAAGAGGACTGAAACTATAACTTTCTATGATTTGAACCTCTGCTGTGAGTCCAGTTTTAGTTTCCGATGCTTCACTTCAGGTTTACTGTATCCCTTGGACCTTCTTATTGACGATGAAACACAGAAATTGCATCCGAATTTAATACAAAAGGCACAATGCCGACTTAAGTACAAGAGGACTGAAACTCTAACTTTCTATGATTTAAACCTCTGCTGTGGGTCCAGTTTTAGTTTCCGATGCTTCACTTCATGTTTACTATATCCCTTGGACCATCCTATTAACGATGAAACACAGAAATTGCATCCGAATTTAATAAAAAAGGCACAATGCCGACATAAGTACAAGAGGACTGAAACTGTAACTTTCTATGATTTGAACCTCTTCTGTAAGTCCAGTTTAAGTTTCCGATGCTTCACTTCAGATTTACTGTATCCCTTGGACCTTCTCATTGACGATGAAACACAGAAATTGAATCCGAATTTAATACAAAAGGCACAATGCCGACTTAAGTACAAGAGGACTGAAACTGTAACTTTCTATGATTTGAACCTCTGCTGTGAGTCCAGTTTTAGTTTCCGATGCTTCACTTCAGGTATACTGTATCCCTTGAACCTTCTTATTGACGATGAAACATAGAAATTGCATCCGAATTTAATACAAAAGGCACAATGCCGACTTAAGTACAAGAGAACTGAAACTCTAACTTTCTATGATTTGAACCTCTGCTGTGAGTCCAGTTTTAGTTTCCGATGCTTCACTACAGGTTTACTGTATTCCTTGGACCTTTTTATTGACGATGAAACTAAGAAATTGCATCCGAATTTAATACAAAAGGCACAATGCCGACTTAAGTGCAAGAGGACTGAATCTCTAACTTTCCATGATTTGAACCTCTCCTGTGAGTCCAGTTTTAGTTTCCGATGCTTCACTTCAGGTTTACTGTAACCCTGGGACCTTCTTATTGACGATGAAAGACAGAAATTGCATCTGACTTTAATAAAAAAGGCACAATGCCGACTTAAGTACAAGAGGACAGATACTCTAACTTTCTATGATTTGAACCCCTCCTGTGCGACCAGTTTTAGATTCCGATGCTTAACTTCAGGTTTACCGTATCCCTGGGACCTTCTTATTGACGTTGAAAGACAGAAATTGCATCTGACTTTAATAAAAAAGGCACAATGCCGACTTAAGTACAAGAGGACTGAAACTCTAACTTTCTATGATTTGAACCACTGCTGTGAGACCAGTTTTAGATTCCGATGCTTAACTTCAGATTTACTGTATCCCTTGGACCTTCTTATTGACGATGAAACAAAGAAATTGCATCCGAATTTAATACAAAAGGCACAATGCCGACTTAAGTACAAGAGGACTGAAACTCAAACTTTCTATGATTTGAACCTCTGCTGTGAGTCTAGTTTTAGTTTCCGATGCTACACTTCAGGTTTACTGTATCCCTTGGACCTTCTTATTGACGATGAAACACAGAAATTGCATCCGAATTTAATACAAAAGGTACAATGCCGACTTAAGTACAAGAGGACTGAAACTGCAACTTTCTATGATTTGAACCTCTGCTGTGAGTCCAGTTTAAGTTTCCGATGCTTCACTTCTGGTTTACTGTATTCCTTGGACCTTCTTATTGACGATGAAACACAGAAATTGCATCCGAATTTAATAGAAAAGGCACAATGCCGACATAAGTACAAGAGTACTGAAACTCTAACTTTCTATGATTTGAACCTCTGCTGTGAGTCCAGTTTTAGTTTCCGATGCTTCACTACAGGTTTACTGTATTCCTTGGACCTTTTTATTGACGATGAAACACAGAAATTGCATCCGAATTCAATACAAAAGGCACAATGCCGACTTAAGAACAAGAGGACTGAAACTCTAACTTTCTATGATTTGAACCTCTCCTGTGAGTCCAGTTTTAGATTCCTATGCTTCACTTCGGGTTTACTGTATCGCTTGGACCTTCTTATTGACGATGAAACACAGAAATGGCATCCGAATTTAATACAAAAGGCACAATGCCGACTTAAGTGCAAGAGGACTGAATCTCTAACTTTCTATGATTTGAACCTGTGCTGTGAGTCCAATTTTAGTTTCCGATGCTTAACTTCAGGTTTACTGTATCCCTTGGACCTTCTTATTGACGATGAAACACAGAAATTGCATCCGAATTTAATACAAAAGGCACAATGACGACTTGAGTACAAGAGGACTGAAACTCTAACTTTCTATGATTTGAACCTCTGCTGTGAGTCGAGTTTTTGTTTCCGATGCTTCACTTCAGGTTTACTGTATTCCTTGGACCTTCTTATTGACGATGAAAAACAGAAATTGCATCCGAATTTAATACAAAAGGCACAATGCCGACTTAAGTACAAGAGGACTGAAACTATAACTTTCTATGATTTGAACCTCTGCTGTGAGTCCAGTTTTAGTTTCCGATGCTTCACTTCAGGTTTACTGTATCCCTTGGACCTTCTTCTTGACGATGAAACACAGAAATTGCATCCGAATTTAATACAAAAGGCACAATGCCGACTTAAGTACAACAGGACTGAAACTCTAACTTTCTATGATTTAAACCTCTGCTGTGGGTCCAGTTTTAGTTTCCGATGCTTCACTTCATGTTTACTATATCCCTTGGACCATCCTATTAACGATGAAACACAGAAATTGCATCCGAATTTAATAAAAAAGGCACAATGCCGACATAAGTACAAGAGGACTGAAACTGTAACTTTCTATGATTTGAACCTCTTCTGTAAGTCCAGTTTAAGTTTCCGATGCTTCACTTCAGATTTACTGTATCCCTTGGACCTTCTCATTGACGATGAAACACAGAAATTGAATCCGAATTTAATACAAAAGGCACAATGCCGACTTAAGTACAAGAGGACTGAAACTGTAACTTTCTATGATTTGAACCTCTGCTGTGAGTCCAGTTTTAGTTTCCGATGCTTCACTTCAGGTATACTGTATCCCTTGAACCTTCTTATTGACGATGAAACATAGAAATTGCATCCGAATTTAATACAAAAGGCACAATGCCGACTTAAGTACAAGAGTACTGAAACTCTAACTTTCTATGATTTGAACCTCTGCTGTGAGTCCAGTTTTAGTTTCCGATGCTTCACTACAGGTTTACTGTATTCCTTGGACCTTTTTATTGACGATGAAACTAAGAAATTGTATCCGAATTTAATACAAAAGGCACAATGCCGACTTAAGTACAAGAGGACTGAAACTGTAACTTTCTATGATTTGAACCTCTGCTGTGAGTCCAGTTTTAGTTTCCGATGCTTCACTTCAGGTATACTGTATCCCTTGGACCTTCTTATTGACGATGAAACATAGAAATTGCATCCGAATTTAATACAAAAGGCACAATGCCGACTTATGTACAAGAGTACTGAAACTCTAACTTTCTATGATTTGAACCTCTGCTGTGAGTCCAGTTTTAGTTTCCGATGCTTCACTTCAGGTTTACTGTAACCCTGGGACCTTCTTATTGACGATGAAAGACAGAAATTGCATCTGACTTTAATAAAAAAGGCACCATGCCGACTTAAGTACAAGAGGACAGATACTCTAACTTTCTATAATTTGAACCCCTCCTGTGAGTCCAGTTTTAGTTTCCGATGCTTAACTTCAGGTTTACCGTATCCCTTGGACCTTCTTATTGACGATGAAACACAGAAATTGCATCCGAATTTAATACAAAAGGCCCAATGCCGACTTAAGTGCAAGAGGACTGAATCTCTAACTTTCCATGATTTGAACCTCTGCTGTGAGTCCAGTTTTAGTTTCCGATGCTTCACTTAAGGTTTGCTGTATCCCTTGGACCTTCTTATTGACGATGAAACACAGAAATTGCATTCGAATTTAATACAAAAGGCACAATGCCAACTTACGTACAAGAGGACTGAAACTCTAACTTTCTATGATTTGAACCTCTCCTGTGAGTCCAGTTTTAGTTTCCGATGCTTCACTTCAGGTTTACTGTAACCCTGGGACCATCCTATTGACGATGAAAGACAGAAATTACATCTGACTATAATAAAAAAAGGCACAATGCCGACTTAAGTACAAGAGGACAGATACTCTAACTTTCTATGATTTGAACCCCTCCTCTGCGTCCAGTTTTAGATTCCGATGCTTAACTTCAGGTTTACCGTATCCCTTGGACCTTCTTATTGACGATGAAACACAGAAATTGCATCCGAATTTAATACAAAAGGCACAATGCCGACTTAAGTGCAAGAGGACTGAATCTCTAACTTTCCATGATTTGAACCTCTGCTGTGAGTCCAGTTTTAGTTTCCGATGCTTCACTTAAGGTTTGCTGTATCCCTTGGACCTTCTTATTGACGATGAAACACAGAAATTGCATTCGAATTTAATAAAAAGGCACAATGCCGACTTACGTACAGGAGGACTGAAACTCTAACTTTCTATGATTTGAACCTCTGCTGTGAGTCCAGATTTAGTTTCCGATGCTTCACTTCAGGTTTACTGTATCCCTGGGACCTTCTTATTGACGTTGAAAGACAGAAATTGCATCCGAATTTAATACAAAAGGCACAATGCCGACTTAAGTACAAGAGTACTGAAACTCTAACTTTCTATGATTTGAACCTCTGCTGTGAGTCCAGTTTTAGTTTCCGATGCTTCACTACAGGTTTACTGTATTCCTTGGACCTTTTTATTGACGATGAAACTAAGAAATTGTATCCGAATTTAATACAAAAGGCACAATGCCGACTTAAGTACAAGAGGACTGAAACTGTAACTTTCTATGATTTGAACCTCTGCTGTGAGTCCAGTTTTAGTTTCCGATGCTTCACTTCAGGTATACTGTATCCCTTGGACCTTCTTATTGACGATGAAAGACAGAAATTGCATCCGAATTTAATACAAAAGGCACAATGCCGACTTAAGTACAAGAGTACTGAAACTCTAACTTTCTATGATTTGAACCTCTGCTGTGAGTCCAGTTTTAGTTTCCGATGCTTCACTACAGGTTTACTGTATTCCTTGGACCTTTTTATTGACGATGAAACACAGAAATTGCATCCGAATTTAATACAAAAGGCACAATGCCGACTTAAGTGCAAGAGGACTGAATCTCTAACTTTCTATGATTTGAACCTCTGCTGTGAGTCCAGTTTTAGTTTCCGATGCTTCACTTAAGGATTACCGTATCCCTTGGACCTTCTTATTGACGATGAACCACAGAAATTGCATCCGAATTTAATACAAAAGGCACAATGCCGACTTAAGTGCAAGAGGACTGAATCTCTAACTTTCCATGATTTGAACCTCTCCTGTGAGTCCAGTTTTAGTTTCCGATGCTTCACTTCAGGTTTACTGTAACCCTGGGACCTTCTTATTGACGATGAAAGACAGAAATTGCATCTGACTTTAATGAAAAAGGCACAATGCCGACTTAAGTACAAGAGGACAGATACTCTAACTTTCTATGATTTGAACCCCTCCTGTGCGACCAGTTTTAGATTCCGATGCTTAACTTCAGGTTTACCGTATCCCTTGGACCTTCTGATTGACGATGAAACACAGAAATTGCATCCGAATTTAATACAAAAGGCACAATGCCGACTTAAGTGCCAGAGGACTGAATCTCTAACTTTCCATGATTTGAACCTCTGCTGTGAGTCCAGTTTTAGTTTCCGATGCTTCACTTAAGGTTTGCTGTATCCCTTGGACCTTCTTATTGACGATGAAACACAGAAATTGCATTCGAATTTAATACAAAAGGCACAATGCCGACTTACGTACAAGAGGACTGAAACTCTAACTTTCTATGATTTGAACCTCTGCTGTGAGTCCAGTTTTAGTTTCCGATGCTTCACTTCAGGTTTACTGTATCCCTGGGACCTTCTTATTGACGTTGAAAGACAGAAATTGCATCTGACTTTAATAAAAAAGGCACAATGCCGACCTAAGTACAAGAGGACTGAAACTCTAACTTTCTATGATTTGAACCACTGCTGTGAGACCAGTTTTAGATTCCGATGCTTAACTTCAGATTTACTGTATCCCTTGGACCTTCTTATTGACGATGAAACAAAGAAATTGCATCCGAATTTAATACAAAAGGCACAATGCCGACTTAAGTACAAGAGGACTGAAACTCAAACTTTCTATGATTTGAACCTCTGCTGTGAGTCTAGTTTTAGTTTCCGATGCTTCACTTCAGGTTTACTGTATCCCTTGGACCTTCTTATTGACGATGAAACACAGAAATTGCATCCGAATTTAATACAAAAGGTACAATGCCGACTTAAGTACAAGAGGACTGAAACTGCAACTTTCTATGATTTGAACCTCTGCTGTGAGTCCAGTTTAAGTTTCCGATGCTTCACTTCTGGTTTACTGTATTCCTTGGACCTTCTTATTGACGATGAAACACAGAAATTGCATCCGAATTTAATAGAAAAGGCACAATGCCGACTTAAGTACAAGAGTACTGAAACTCTAACTTTCTATGATTTGAACCTCTGCTGTGAGTCCAGTTTTAGTTTCCGATGCTTCACTACAGGTTTACTGTATTCCTTGGACCTTTTTATTGACGATGAAACACAGAAATTGCATCCGAATTCAATACAAAAGGCACAATGCCGACTTAAGTACAAGAGGACTGAAACTCTAACTTTCTATGATTTGAACCTCTCCTGTGAGTCCAGTTTTAGATTCCGATGCTTCACTTCGGGTTTACTGTATCGCTTGGACCTTCTTATTGACGATGAAACACAGAAATGGCATCCGAATTTAATACAAAAGGCACAATGCCGACTTAAGTGCAAGAGGACTGAATCTCTAACTTTCTATGATTTGAACCTGTGCTGTGAGTCCAATTTTAGTTTCCGATGCTTAACTTCAGGTTTACTGTATCCCTTGGACCTTCTTATTGACGATGGAACAAAGAAATTGCATCCGAATTTAATACAAAAGGCACAATGACGACTTGAGTACAAGAGGACTGAAACTCTAACTTTCTATGATTTGAACCTCTGCTGTGAGTCGAGTTTTTGTTTCCGATGCTTCACTTCAGGTTTACTGTATTCCTTGGACCTTCTTATTGACGATGAAAAACAGAAATTGCATCCGAATTTAATACAAAAGGCACAATGCCGACTTAAGTACAAGAGGACTGAAACTATAACTTTCTATGATTTGAACCTCTGCTGTGAGTCCAGTTTTAGTTTCCGATGCTTCACTTCAGGTTTACTGTATCCCTTGGACCTTCTTATTGACGATGAAACACAGAAATTGCATCCGAATTTAATACAAAAGGCACAATGCCGACTTAAGTACAAGAGGACTGAAACTCTAACTTTCTATGATTTAAACCTCTGCTGTGGGTCCAGTTTTAGTTTCCGATGCTTCACTTCATGTTTACTGTATCCCTTGGACCATCCTATTAACGATGAAACACAGAAATTGCATCCGAATTTAATAAAAAAGGCACAATGCCGACATAAGTACAAGAGGACTGAAACTGTAACTTTCTATGATTTGAACCTCTTCTGTAAGTCCAGTTTAAGTTTCCGATGCTTCACTTCAGATTTACTGTATCCCTTGGACCTTCTCATTGACGATGAAACACAGAAATTGAATCCGAATTTAATACAAAAGGCACAATGCCGACTTAAGTACAAGAGGACTGAAACTGTAACTTTCTATGATTTGAACCTCTGCTGTGAGTCCAGTTTTAGTTTCCGATGCTTCACTTCAGGTATACTGTATCCCTTGGACCTTCTTATTGACGATGAAACATAGAAATTGCATCCGAATTTAATACAAAAGGCACAATGCCGACTTAAGTACAAGAGTACTGAAACTCTAACTTTCTATGATTTGAACCTCTGCTGTGAGTCCAGTTTTAGTTTCCGATGCTTCACTTCAGGTTTACTGTAACCCTGGGACCTTCTTATTGACGATGAAAGACAGAAATTGCATCTGACTTTAATAAAAAAGGCACCATGCCGACTTAAGTACAAGAGGACAGATACTCTAACTTTCTATAATTTGAACCCCTCCTGTGAGTCCAGTTTTAGATTCCGATGCTTAACTTCAGGTTTACCGTATCCCTTGGACCTTCTTATTGACGATGAAACACAGAAATTGCATCCGAATTTAATACAAAAGGCACAATGCCGACTTAAGTGCAAGAGGACTGAATCTCTAACTTTCCATGATTTGAACCTCTGCTGTGAGTCCAGTTTTAGTTTCCGATGCTTCACTTAAGGTTTGCTGTATCCCTTGGACCTTCTTATTGACGATGAAACACAGAAATTGCATTCGAATTTAATACAAGAGGCACAATGCCAACTTACGTACAAGAGGACTGAAACTCTAACTTTCTATGATTTGAACCTCTCCTGTGAGTCCAGTTTTAGTTTCCGATGCTTCACTTCAGGTTTACTGTAACCCTGGGACCATCCTATTGACGATGAAAGACAGAAATTACATCTGACTATAATAAAAAAAGGCACAATGCCGACTTAAGTACAAGAGGACAGATACTCTAACTTTCTATGATTTGAACCCCTCCTGTGCGTCCAGTTTTAGATTCCGATGCTTAACTTCAGGTTTACCGTATCCCTTGGACCTTCTTATTGACGATGAAACACAGAAATTGCATCCGAATTTAATACAAAAGGCACAATGCCGACTTAAGTGCAAGAGGACTGAATCTCTAACTTTCCATGATTTGAACCTCTGCTGTGAGTCCAGTTTTAGTTTCCGATGCTTCACTTCAGGTTTACTGTATCCCTTGGACCTTCTTATTGACGATGAAACACAGAAATTGCATCCGAATTTAATACAAAAGGCACAATGCCGACTTAAGTACAAGAGGACTGAAACTCTAACTTTCTATGATTTAAACCTCTGCTGTGGGTCCAGTTTTAGTTTCCGATGCTTCACTTCATGTTTACTGTATCCCTTGGACCATCCTATTAACGATGAAACACAGAAATTGCATCCGAATTTAATAAAAAAGGCACAATGCCGACATAAGTACAAGAGGACTGAAACTGTAACTTTCTATGATTTGAACCTCTTCTGTAAGTCCAGTTTAAGTTTCCGATGCTTCACTTCAGATTTACTGTATCCCTTGGACCTTCTCATTGACGATGAAACACAGAAATTGAATCCGAATTTAATACAAAAGGCACAATGCCGACTTAAGTACAAGAGGACTGAAACTGTAACTTTCTATGATTTGAACCTCTGCTGTGAGTCCAGTTTTAGTTTCCGATGCTTCACTTCAGGTATACTGTATCCCTTGGACCTTCTTATTGACGATGAAACATAGAAATTGCATCCGAATTTAATACAAAAGGCACAATGCCGACTTAAGTACAAGAGTACTGAAACTCTAACTTTCTATGATTTGAACCTCTGCTGTGAGTCCAGTTTTAGTTTCCGATGCTTCACTTCAGGTTTACTGTAACCCTGGGACCTTCTTATTGACGATGAAAGACAGAAATTGCATCTGACTTTAATAAAAAAGGCACCATGCCGACTTAAGTACAAGAGGACAGATACTCTAACTTTCTATAATTTGAACCCCTCCTGTGAGTCCAGTTTTAGATTCCGATGCTTAACTTCAGGTTTACCGTATCCCTTGGACCTTCTTATTGACGATGAAACACAGAAATTGCATCCGAATTTAATACAAAAGGCACAATGCCGACTTAAGTGCAAGAGGACTGAATCTCTAACTTTCCATGATTTGAACCTCTGCTGTGAGTCCAGTTTTAGTTTCCGATGCTTCACTTAAGGTTTGCTGTATCCCTTGGACCTTCTTATTGACGATGAAACACAGAAATTGCATTCGAATTTAATACAAGAGGCACAATGCCAACTTACGTACAAGAGGACTGAAACTCTAACTTTCTATGATTTGAACCTCTCCTGTGAGTCCAGTTTTAGTTTCCGATGCTTCACTTCAGGTTTACTGTAACCCTGGGACCATCCTATTGACGATGAAAGACAGAAATTACATCTGACTATAATAAAAAAAGGCACAATGCCGACTTAAGTACAAGAGGACAGATACTCTAACTTTCTATGATTTGAACCCCTCCTGTGCGTCCAGTTTTAGATTCCGATGCTTAACTTCAGGTTTACCGTATCCCTTGGACCTTCTTATTGACGATGAAACACAGAAATTGCATCCGAATTTAATACAAAAGGCACAATGCCGACTTAAGTGCAAGAGGACTGAATCTCTAACTTTCCATGATTTGAACCTCTGCTGTGAGTCCAGTTTTAGTTTCCGATGCTTCACTTAAGGTTTGCTGTATCCCTTGGACCTTCTTATTGACGATGAAACACAGAAATTGCATTCGAATTTAATAAAAAGGCACAATGCCGACTTACGTACAGGAGGACTGAAACTCTAACTTTCTATGATTTGAACCTCTGCTGTGAGTCCAGATTTAGTTTCCGATGCTTCACTTCAGGTTTACTGTATCCCTGGGACCTTCTTATTGACGTTGAAAGACAGAAATTGCATCTGACTTTAATAAAAAAGGCACAATGCCGACTTAAGTACAAGAGGACTGAAACTCTAACTTTCTATGATTTGAACCACTGCTGTGAGACCAGTTTTAGATTCCGATGCTTAACTTCAGATTTACTGTATCCCTTGGACCTTCTTATTGACGATGAAACAAAGAAATTGCATCCGAATTTAATACAAAAGGCACAATGCCGACTTAAGTGCAAGAGGACTGAATCTCTAACTTTCTATGATATGAACCTGTGCTGTGAGTCCAATTTTAGTTTCCGATGCTTAACTTCAGGTTTACTGTATCCCTTGGACCTTCTTATTGACGATGAAACACAAAAATTGCATCCGAATTTAATACAAAAGGCACAATGACGACTTGAGTACAAGAGGACTGAAACTCTAACTTTCTATGATTTGAACCTCTGCTGTGAGTCGAGTTTTTGTTTCCGATGCTTCACTTCAGGTTTGCTGTATTCCTTGGACCTTCTTATTGACGATGAAGCACAGAAATTGCATCCGAATTTAATACAAAAGGCACAATGCCGACTTAAGTACAAGAGGACTGAAACTATAACTTTCTACGATTTGAACCTCTGCTGTGAGTCCAGTTTTAGTTTCCGATGCTTCACTTCAGGTTTACTGTAACCCTGGGACCTTCTTATTGACGATGAAAGACAGAAATTGCATCTGACTTTAATAAAAAAGGCACCATGCCGACTTAAGTACAAGAGGACAGATACTCTAACTTTCTATAATTTGCACCCCTCCTGTGAGTCCAGTTTTAGATTCCGATGCTTAACTTCAGGTTTACCGTATCCCTTGGACCTTCTTATTGACGATGAAACACAGAAATTGCATCCGAATTTAATACAAAAGGCACAATGCCGACTTAAGTGCAAGAGGACTGAATCTCTAACTTCCCATGATTTGAACCTCTGCTGTGAGTCCAGTTTTAGTTTCCGATGCTTCACTTAAGGTTTGCTGTATCCCTTGGACCTTCTTATTGACGATGAAACACAGAAATTGCATTCGAATTTAATACAAAAGGCACAATGCCAACTTACGTACAAGAGGACTGAAACTCTAACTTTCTATGATTTGAACCTCTCCTGTGAGTCCAGTTTTAGTTTCCGATGCTTCACTTCAGGTTTACTGTAACCCTGGGACCTTCTTATTGACGATGAAAGACAGAAATTGCATCTGACTTTAATAAAAAAGGCACAATGCCTACTTAAGTACAAGAGGACTGAAACTCAAACTTTCTATGATTTGAACCTCTGCTGTGAGTCTAGTTTTAGTTTCCGATGCTTCACTTCAGGTTTACTGTATCCCTTGGACCTTCTTATTGACGATGAAACACAGAAATTGCATCCGAATTTAATACAAAAGGCACAATGCCGACTTAAGTACAAGAGGACTGAAACTGCAACTTTCTATGATTTCAACCTCTGCTGTGAGTCCAGTTTAAGTTTCCGATGCTACACTTCAGGTTTACTGTATCCCTTGGATCGTCTTATTGACGATGAAACACAGAAAATGCATCCGAATTGAATACAAAATGCACAATGCCGACTTAAGTACAAGAGGACTGAAACTCTAACTTTCTATGATTTGAACCTTTGCTGTGAGTCTAGTTTTAGTTTCCGATGCTTCACTTCAGGTTTACTGTATTCCTTGGACCTTCTTATTGACGATGAAACACAGAAATTGCATCCGAATTTAATACAAAAGGCACAATGCCGACTTAAGTACAAGAGGACTGAAACTGTAACTATCTATGATTTGAACCTCTTCTGTAAGTCCAGTTTAAGTTTCCGATGCTTCACTTCAGATTTACTGTATCCCTTGGATCTTCTCATTGACGATGAAACACAGAAATTGCATCCGAATTTAATACAAAAGGCACAATGCCGACTTAAGTACAAGAGGACTGATACTCTAACTTTCTATTATTTGAACCTCTGTTGTGAGTCCAGTTTTAGTTTCCGATGCTTCACTTCAGGTTTACTGTATCCCTTGGATCGTCTTATTGACGATGAAACACAGAAATTGCATCCAAATTTAATACAAAAGGCACAATGCCGACTTAAGTACAAGAGGACTGAAACTCTAACTTTCTATGATTTGAACCTCTGCTGTGAGTCTAGTTTTAGTTTCCGATGCTTCACTTCAGGTTTACTGTATTCCTTGGACCTTCTTATTGACGATGAAACACAGAAATTGCATCCGAATTTAATACAAAAGGCACAATGCCGACTTAAGTACAAGAGGACTGATAGTCTAACTTTCTATGATTTGAACCCCTCCTGTGAGTCCAGTTTTAGATTCCGATGCTTAACTTCTGGTTTACTGTATCCCTTCGACCTTCTTATTGACGATGAAACACAGAAATTGCATCCGAATTTAATAGAAAAGGCACAATGCCGACTTAAGTACAAGAGTACTGAAACTCTAACTTTCTATGATTTGAACCTCTCCTGTGAGTCCAGTTTTAGATTCCGATGCTTCACTTCGGGTTTACTGTATCGCTTGGACCCTCGTATTGACGATGAAACACAGAAATGGCATCCGAATTTAATACAAAAGGCACAATGCCGACTTAAGAGCAAGAGGACTGAATCTCTAACTTTCTATGATTTGAACCTGTACTGTGAGTCCAATTTTAGTTTCCGATGCTTAACTTCAGGTTTACTGTATCCCTTGGACCTTTTTATTGACGATGAAACACAGAAATTGCATCCGAATTTAATACAAAAGGCACAATGCCGACTTAAGTGCAAGAGGACTGAATCTCTAACTTTCTATGATTTGAACCTCTGCTGTGAGTCCAGTTTTAGTTTCCGATGCTTCACTTAAGGTTTGCTGTATCCCTTGGACCTTCTTATTGACGATGAAACACAGAAATTGCATTCGGATTTAATACAAAAGGCACAATGCCAACTTACGTACAAGAGGACTGAAACTCTAACTTTCTATGATTTGAACCTCTGCTGTGAGTCCAGTTTTAGTTTCCGATGCTTCACTTCAGGTTTACTGTAACCCTGGGACCTTCTTATTCAAGAAGAAACACAGAAATTGCATCCGAATTTAATACAAAAGGCACAATGCCGACTTAAGTGCAAGAGGACTGAATCTCTAACTTTCCATGATTTGAACCTCTGCTGTGAGTCCAGTTTTAGTTTCCGATGCTTCACTTGAGGTTTGCTGTATCCCTTGGACCTTCTTATTGACGATGAAACACAGAAATTGCATTCGAATTTAATACAAAAGGCACAATGCCGACTTACGTACAAGAGGACTGAAACTCTAACTTTCTATGATTTGAACCTCTGCTGTGAGTCCAGTTTTAGTTTCCGATTCTTCACTTCAGGTTTACTGTATCCCTGGGACCATCTTATTGACGTTGAAAGACAGAAATTGCATCTGACTTTAATAAAAAAGGCACAATGCCGACTTAAGTACAAGAGGACTGAAACTCTAACTTTCTATGATTTGAACCACTGCTGTGAGACCAGTTTTAGATTCCGATGCTTAACTTCAGATTTACTGTATCCCTTGGACCTTCTTATTGACGATGAAACAAAGAAATTGCATCCGAATTTAATACAAAAGGCACAATGCCGACTTAAGTACAAGAGGACTGAAACTCTAACTTTCTATGATTTGAACCTCTGCTGTGAGTCTAGTTTTAGTTTCCGATGCTTCACTTCAGGTTTACTGTATCCCTTGGACCTTCTTATTGACGATGAAACACAGAAATTGCATCCGAATTTAATACAAAAGGCACAATGCCGACTTAAGTACAAGAGGACTGAAACTGCAACTTTCTATGATTTGAACCTCTGCTGTGAGTCCAGTTTAAGTTTCCGATGCTTCACTTCAGGTTTACTGTATCCCTTGGATCGTCTTATTGACGATGAAACACAGAAATTGCATCCGAATTTAATACAAAAGGCACAATGCCGACTTAAGTACAAGAGGACTGAAACTCTAACTTTCTATGATTTGAACCTCTGCTGTGAGTCTAGTTTTAGTTTCCCATGCTTCACTTCAGGTTTACTGTATTCCTTGGACCTTCTTATTGACGATGAAACACAGAAATTGCATCCGAATTTAATACAAAAGGCACAATGCCGACATAAGTACAAGAGGACTGAAACTGTAACTTTCTATGATTTGAACCTCTTCTGTAAGTCCAGTTTAAGTTTCCGATGCTTCACTTCAGATTTACTGTATCCCTTGGACCTTCTCATTGACGATGAAACACAGAAATTGCATCCGAATTTAATACAAAAGGCACAATGCCGACTTAAGTACAAGCGGACTGATACTCTAACTTTCTATGATTTGAACCTCTGTTGTGAGTCCAGTTTTAGTTTCCGATGCTTCACTTAAGGTTTGCTGTATCCCTTGGACCTTCTTATTGACGATGAAACACAGAAATTGCATTCGAATTTAATACAAAAGGCACAATGCCGACATACGTACAAGAGGACTGAAACTCTAACTTTCTATGATTTGAACCTCTGCTGTGAGTCCAGTTTTAGTTTCCGATGCTTCACTTCAGGTTTACTGTATCCCTTGGACCTTCTTATTGACGATGAAACATTGAAATTGCATCCGAAGTTAATACAAAAGGCACAATGCCGACTTAAGTAGAAGAGGACTGAAACTGTAACTTTCTATGATTTGAACCTCTGCTGTGAGTCCAGTTCAAGTTTCCGATGCTTCACTTCAGGTTTACTGTATCCCTTGGACCTTCTTATTGACGATGAAACACAGAAATTGCATCCGAATTTAATACAAAAGGCACAATGCAGACTTAAGTACAAGAGGACTGATACTCTGACTTTCTATGATTTGAACCCTTGCTGTGAGTCCAGTTTTAGTTTCCGATGCTTCACTTCAGGTTTACTGTATCCCTTGGACCTTCTCATTGACGATGAAACACAGAAATTGCATCCGAATTTAATACAAAAGGCACAATGCCGACCTAAGTACAAGAGGACTGATACTCTAACTTTCTATGATTTGAACCTCTGTTGTGAGTCCAGTTTTAGTTTCCGATGCTTCACTTCAGGTTTACTGTATCCCTTGGACCTTCTTATTGACGATGAAACACAGAAATTGCATCCGAATTTAATATAAAAGGCACAATGCCGACTTAAGTACAAGAGGACTGATACTCTAACTTTCTATGATTTCAACCCCTCCTGTGAGTCCAGTTTTAGATTCCGATGCTTAACTTCAGGTTTACTGTATCCCTTGGACCTTCTTATTGACGATGAAACACAGAAATTGCAACCGAATTTAATAAAAACGACACAATGCCAACTTACGTACAAGAGGACTGAAACTCTAACTTTCTATGATTTGAACCTCTGCTGTGAGTCCAGTTTTAGATTCCGATGCTTAACTTCAGGTTTACCGTATCCCTTGGACCTTCTTATTGACGATGAAACACAGAAATTGCATCCGAATTTAATACAAAAGGCACAATGCCGACTTAAGTGCAAGAGGACTGAATCTCTAACTTTCCATGATTTGAACCTCTGCTGTGAGTCCAGTTTTAGTTTCCGATGCTTCACTTAAGGTTTGCTGTATCCCTTGGACCTTCTCATTGACGATGAAACACAGAAATTGCATTCGAATTTAATACAAAAGGCACAATGCCGACCTACGTACAAGAGGACTGAAACTCTAACTTTCTATGATTTGAACCACTGCTGTGAGACCAGTTTTAGATTCCGATGCTTAACTTCAGATTTACTGTATCCCTTGGACCTTCTTACTGACGATGAGACAAAGAAATTGCATCCGAATTTAATACAAAAGGCACAATGCCGACTTAAGTACAAGAGGACTGATACTCTAACTTTCTATGATTTGAACCTCTGTTGTGAGTCCAGTTTTAGTTTCCGATGCTTCACTTCAGGTTTACTGTATTCCTTGGACCTTCTTATTGACGATGAAACACAGAAATTGCATCCGAATTTAATATAAAAGGCACAATGCCGACTTAAGTACAAGAGGACTGATACTCTAACTTTCTATGATTTGAACCCCTCCTGTGAGTCCAGTTTTAGATTCCGATGCTTAACTTCAGGTTTACTGTATCCCTTGGACCTTCTTATTGACGATGAGACACAGAAATTGCAACCGAATTGAATAAAAACGACACAATGCCAACTTACGTACAAGAGGACTGAAACTCTAACTTTCTATGATTTGAACCTCTGCTGTGAGTCCAGTTTTAGATTCCGATGCTTAACTTCAGGTTTACCGTATCCCTTGAACCTTCTTTTTGACGATGAAACACAGAAATTGCATCCGAATTTAATACAAAATGCACAATGCCGACTTAAGTGCAAGAGGACTGAATCTCTAACTTTCCATGATTTGAACCTCTGCTGTGAGTCCAGTTTTAGTTTCCGATGCTTCACTTAAGGTTTGCTGTATCCCTTGGACCTTCTTATTGACGATGAAACACAGAAATCGCATTCGCATTTAATACAAAAGGCACAATGCCGACTTACGTACAAGAGGACTGAAACTCTAACTTTCTATGATTTGAACCACTGCTGTGAGACCAGTTTTAGATTCCGATGCTTAACTTCAGATTTACTGTATCCCTTGGACCTTCTTATTGACGATGAAACAAAGAAATTGCATCCGAATTTAATACAAAAGGCACAATGCCGACTTAACTACAAGAGGACTGAAACTCTAACTTTCTATGATTTGAACCTCTGCTGTGAGTCAAGTTTTAGTTTCCGATGCTTCACTTCAGGTTTACTGTATCCCTTGGACCTTCTTATTGACGATGAAACACAGAAATTGCATCCGAATTTAATACAAAAGGCACAATGCCGACTTAAGTACAAGAGGACTGAAACTGCAACTTTCTATGATTTGAACCTCTGCTGTGAGTCCAGTTTAAGTTTCCGATGCTTCACTTCAGGTTTACTGTATCCCTTGGATCGTCTTATTGACGATGAAACACAGAAATTGCAACCGAATTTAATACAAAAGGCACAATGCCGACTTAAGTACAAGAGGACTGAAACTCTAACTTTCTATGATTTGAACCTCTGCTGTGAGTCTAGTTTTAGTTTCCGATGCTTCACTTCAGGTTTACTGTATTCCTTGAACCTTCTTATTGACGATGAAACACAGAAATTGCATCCGAATTTAATACAAAAGGCACAATGCCGACTTAAGTACAAGAGGACTGAAACTGTAACTTTCTATGATTTGAACCTCTTCTGTAAGTCCAGTTTAAGTTTCCGATGCTTCACTTCAGATTTACTGTATCCCTTGGACCTTCTCATTGACGATGAAACACAGAAATTGCATCCGAATTTAATACAAAAGGCACAATGCCGACTTAAGTACAAGAGGACTGATACTCTAACTTTCTATGATTTGAACCTCTGTTGTGAGTCCAGTTTTAGTTTCCGATGCTTCACTTAAGGTTTGCTGTATCCCTTGGACCTTCTTATTGACGATGAAACACAGAAATTGCATTCGAATTTAATACAAAAGGCACAATGCCGACTTACGTACAAGAGGACTGAAACTCTAACTTTCAATGATTTGAACCTCTGCTGTGAGTCCAGTTTTAGTTTCCGATGCTTCACTTCAGGTTTACTGTATCCCTTGGACCTTCTTATTGACGATGAAACATTGAAATTGCATCCGAAGTTAATACAAAAGGCTCAATGCCGACTTAAGTAGAAGAGGACTGAAACTGTAACTTTCTATGATTTGAACCTCTGCTGTGAGTCCAGTTCAAGTTTCCGATGCTTCACTTCAGGTTTACTGTATCCCTTGGACCTTCTTATTGACGATGAAACACAGAAATTGCATCCGAATTTAATACAAAAGGCACAATGCAGACTTAAGTACAAGAGGACTGATACTCTAACTTTCTATGATTTGAACCTCTGCTGTGAGTCCAGTTTTAGTTTCCGATGCTTCACTTCAGGTTTACTGTATCCCTTGGACCTCCTCATTGACGATGAAACACAGAAATTGTATCCGAATTTAATACAAAAGGCACAATGCCGACTTAAGTACAAGAGGACTGATACTCTAACTTTCTATGATTTGAACCTCTGTTGTTAGTCCAGTTTTAGTTTCCGATGCTTCACTTCAGGTTTACTGTATCCCTTGGACCTTCTTATTGACGATGAAACACAGAAATTGCAACCGAATTTAATAAAAACGACACAATGCCGACTTAAGTACAAGAGGACTGATACTCTAACTTTCTATGATTTGAACCCCTCCTGTGAGTCCAGTTTTAGTTTCCGATGCTACACTTCAGGTTTACTGTATCCCTTGGACCTTCTTACTGACGATGAAACACAGAAATTGCATCCGAATTTAATAAAAAAGGCACAATGCCGACTTAAGTACAAGAGGACTGATACTCTAACTTTCTATGATTTGAACCCCTCCTGTGAGTCCAGTTTTAGATTCCGATGCTTCACTTTCTGGTTTACTGTATCCCTTGGACACTCTTATTGACGATGAAACACAGAAATCGCATCCGAATTTAATACAAAAGGCACAATGCCGACTTAAGTGCAAGAGGACTGAATCTCTAACTTTCTATGATTTGAACCTCCGCTGTGAGTCCAGTTTTAGTTTCCGATGCTTCACTTAAGGTTTGCTGTATCCCTTGGACCTTCTTATTGACGATGAAACTCAGAAATTGCATTCGAATTTAATACAAAAGGCACAATGCCGACTTACGTACAAGAGGACTGAAACTCTAACTTTCTATGATTTGAACCTCTGCTGTGAGTCCAGTTTTAGTTTCCGATGCTTCACTTCAGGTTTACTGTATCCCTTGGACCTTCTTATTGACGATGAAACATTGAAATTGCATCCGAAGTTAATACAAAAGGCACAATGCCGACTTAAGTAGAAGTGGACTGAAACTGTAACTTTCTATGATTTGAACCTCTGCTGTGAGTCCAGTTCAAGTTTCCGATGCTTCACTTCAGGTTTACTGTATCCCTTGGACCTTCTTATTGACGATGAAACACAGAAATTGCATCCGAATTTAATACAAAAGGCACAATGCAGACTTAAGTACAAGAGGACTGATACTCTAACTTTCTATGATTTGAACCTCTGCTGTGAGTCCAGTTTTAGTTTCCGATGCTTCACTTCAGGTTTACTGTATCCCTTGGACCTTCTTATTGACGATGAAACACAGAAATTGCATCCGAATTTAATATAAAAGGCACAATGCCGACTTAACTACAAGAGGACTGATACTCTAACTTTCTATGATTTGAACCCCTCCTGTGAGTCCAGTTTTAGTTTCCGATGCTTCACTTCAGGTTTACTGTATCCCTTGGACCTTCTTACTGACGATGAAACACAGAAATTGCATCCGAATTTAATAAAAAAGGCACAATGCCGACTTAAGTACAAGAGGACTGATACTCTAACTTTCTATGATTTGAACCCCTCCTGTGAGTCCAGTTTTAGATTCCGATGCTTAACTTCAGGTTTACTGTATCCCTTGGACCTTCTTATTGACGATGAAACACAGAAATTGCATCCGAATTTAATAGAAAAGGCACAATGCCGACTTAAGTACAAGAGGACTGATACTCCAAATTTCTATGATTTGAACCTCTCCTGTGAGTCCAGTTTTAGATTCCGATGCTTCACATCGGGTTTACTGTATCCCTTGGACCCTCTTATTGACGATGAAACACAGAAATTGCATCCGAATTCAATACAAAAGGCACAATGCCGACTTACGTGCAAGAGGACTGAATCTCTAACTTTCTATGATTTGAACCTCTGCTGTGAGTCCAGTTTTAGTTTCCGATGCTTCACTTAAGGTTTACTGTATCCCTTGGACCTTCTTATTGACGATGAAACACAGAAATTGCATTCGAATTTAATGAAAAAGGCACAATGCCGACTTACGTACAAGAGGACTGAAACTCTAACTTTCTATGATTTGAACCTCTGCTGTGAGTCCAGTTTTAGTTTCCGATGCTTAACTTCAGGTTTACTGTATCCCTTGGACCTTCTTATTGACGATGAAACACAGAAATTGCATCCGAATTTAATACAAAAGGCACAATGCCGACTTAAGTACAAGAGGACTGAAACTCTAACTTTCTATGATTTGAACCTCTGATGTGAGTCCAGTTTTAGTTTCCGATGCTTCACTTCAGGTTTACTGTGTCCCTTGGACCTTCTTGTTGACGATGAAACACAGAAATTGCATCCGAATTTAATGAAAAAGGCACAATGCCAACTTAAGTACAAGTTCACTGAAACTCTAACTTTCTATGATTTTAACCTCTGCTGTGAGTCCAATTTTAGTTTCCGATGCTTCACTTCAGGTTTACTGTATCCCTTGGACCCTCTTATTGACGATGAAACACAGAAATTGCATCCGAATTTAATACAAAAGGCACAATGCCGACTTAAGTACAAGAGGACAGATACTCTAACTTTCTATGATTTGAACCCCTCCAGTGAGTCCAGTTTTAGATTCCGATGCTTATCTTCAGGTTTACTGTATCTCTTGGACCTTCTTATTGACGATGAAACACAGAAATTGCATCCGAATTTAATGAAAGAGGCACAATGCCGATTTAAGTACAAGAAGACTGATACTCTAACTTTCTATGATTTGAACCCCTCCTGTGGGACCAGTTGTAGATTCCGATGTTTAACTTCAGGTTTACTGTATCCCTTGGACCTTCTTATTGACGATGAAACACAGAAATTGCATCCGAATTTAATACAAAAGGCACAATACCGACTTAAGTACAAGAGGACTGATACTCTAACTTTCGATGATTTGAACCTCTCCTGTGAGTCCAGTTTTAGATTCCGATGCTTCACTTCAGGTTTACTGTATCCCTTGGACCCTCTTATTGACGATGAAACACAGAAATTGCATCCGAATTTAATACAAAAGGCACAATGCCGACTTAAGTACAAGAGGACTGAATCTCTAACTTTCTATGATTTGAACCCCTCCTGTGAGTCCAGTTTTAGATTCCGATGCTTAACTTCTGGTTTACTGTATCCCTAGGACCTTCTTATTGACGATGAAACACAGAAATTGCATCCGAATTTAATACAAAAGGCACAATGCCGACTTAAGTAAAAGAGTACTGAAACTCTAACTTTTTTATGATTTGAACCTCTGCTGTGAGTCCAGTTTTAGTTTCCGATACTTCACTTCAGGTTTACTGTATTCCTTGGACCTTCTTATTGAAGATGAAACACAGAAATTGTATCCGAATTTAATACAAAAGGCACAATGCCGTCTTAAGTAAAAGAGGATTGATACTCTGACTTTCTATGATTTTGACCTCTCCTGTGAGTCCAGTTTTAGATTCCGATGCTTCACTTCGGGTTTACTGTATCCGTTGGACCCTCTTATTGACGATGAAACACAGAAATTGCATCCGAATTTAATACAAAAGGCACAATGCCGACTTAAGTACATGAGGACTGAAACTCTAACTTTCTATGATTTGAAGCACTGCTGTGAGTCCAGTTTTAGTTTCCGATGCTTCACTTCAGGTTTACTGTATCCCTTAGACCTTCTTATTGACGATGAAACACAGAAATTGCATCCGAATTCAATACAAAAGGCACAATGCCGACTTAAGTACAAGAGGACTGATACTCTAACTTTCTATGATTTGAACCTCTCCTGTGAGTCCAGTTTTAGATTCCGATGCTTCACTTCGGGTTTACTGTATCCCTTGGACCCTCGTATTGACGATGAAACACAGAAATTGCATCCGAATTTAATACAAAAGGCACAATGCCGACTTAAGTGCGAGAGGACTGAATCTCTAACTTTCTATGATTTGAACCTCTGCTGTGAGTCCAGTTTTAGTTTCCGATGCTTCACTTAAGGTTTACTGTATCCCTTGCACCTTCTTATTGACCATGAAACACAGAAATTGCATCCGAATTTAATACAAAAGGCACAATGCTGACTTACGTACAAGAGGACTGAAACTCTAACTTTGTATGATTTGAACCTCTGCCGTGAGTCCAGTTTTAGTTTCCGATGCTTAACTTCAGGTTTACTGTATCCCTTGGACCTTCTTATTGACGATGAAACACAGAAATTGCATCGGAATTTAATACAAAAGGCACAATGCCGACTTGAGTACAAGAGGACTGAAACTCTAACTTTCTATGATTTGAACCTCCGCTGTGAGTCCAGTTTTAGTTTCCGATGCTTCACATCAGGTTTACTGTATTCCTTGGAACTTCTTATTGACGATGTAACACAGAAATTGCATCCGAATTTAATACAAAAGGCACAATGCCGACTTAAGTACAAGTGGACTGAAACTCTAACGTTCTATGATTTGAACCTCTGCTGTGAGTCCAGTTTTAGTTTCCGATGCTTCACTTCAGGTTTACTGTATCCCTTGGACCTTCTTATTGACGATGAAACACAGAAATTGCATCCGAATTTAATACAAAATGCACAATGCCGACTTAAGTACAGGAGGATTGAAACTCTAACTTTCTATGATTTAAACCTCTGCTGTGGGTCCAGTTTTAGTTTCCGATGCTTCACTTCATGTTTACTGTATCCCTTGAACCTTCCTATTGACGATGAAACACAGAAATTGCATTTGAATTTAATAAAAAAGGCACAATGCCAACTTAAGTACAAGAGGACTGATACTCTAACTTTCTATGATTTGAACCCCTTTTGTGAGTCCAGTTTTAGTTTCCGATGCTTCACTTCAGGTTTACTGTATCCCTTGGACCTTCTTATTGACGATGAAACACAGAAATTGCATCCGAATTTAATAAAAAAGGCACAATGCCGACTTAAGTACAAGAGGACCGATACTCTAACTTTCTATGATATGAACCCCTCCTGTGAGTCCAGTTTTAGATTCCGATGCATAACCTCTGGTTTACTGTATCCCTTGGACCTTCTTACTGACGATGAAACACAGAAATTGCATCCGAATTTAATACAAAAGGCACAATGCCGACTTGAGTAAAAGAGGACTGATACTCTAACTTTCTATGATTTGAACCTCTCCTGTGAGTCCAGTTTTAGATTCCGATGCTTCACTTCGGGTTTACTGTATCCCTTGGACCCTCTTATTGACGATGAAACACAGAAATTTCATCCGAATTTAATACAAAAGGCACAATGCCGACTTAAGTACATGAGGACTGAAAGTCTAACTTTCTATGATTTTAACCTCTGCTGTGAGACCAGTTTTAGTTTCCGATGCTTCACTTCAGGTTTACTGTATCCCTTGGACCTTCTTATTGACGATGAAACACAGAATGTGCATCCGAAATTAATACAAATGGCACAATGCCGACTTACGTACAAGAGGACGGAAACTCTAACTTTCTATGATTTGAACCTCTCCTTTGAGTCCAGTTTTAGATTCCGATGCTTCACTTCAGTTTTACTGAATCCCTTGGACCCTCTTATTGACGACGAAACACAGAAATTGCTACGAATTTAATACAAAAGGCACAATGCCGACTTAAGTACAAGAGGACTGAAACTCTAACTTTCTGTGATTTGAACCTCTGCTGTGAGTCCAGTTTTAGTTTCCGATGCTTCACTTCAGGTATACTGTATCCCTTGGACCTTCTTATTGACGATGAAACATAGAAATTGCATCCGAAGTCAATACAAAATTCACAATGCCGACTTAAGTACAAGAGGACTGATAGTCTAACTTTCTATGATTTGAACCCCTCCTGTGAGTCCAGTTTTAGATTCCGATGCTTAACTTCTGGTTTACTGTATCCCTTCGACCTTCTTATTGACGATGAAACACAGAAATTGCATCCGAATTTAATAGAAAAGGCATAATGCCGACTTAAGTACAAGAGTACTGAAACTCTAACTTTCTATGATTTGAACCTCTGCTGTGAGTCCAATTTTAGTTTCCGATGCTTCACTACAGGTTTACTGTATTCCTTGGACCTTTTTATTGACGATGAAACACAGAAATTGCATCCGAATTCAATACAAAAGGCACAATGCCGACTTAAGTACAAGAGGACTGAAACTCTAACTTTCTATGATTTGAACCTTTCCTGTGAGTCCAGTTTTAGATTCCGATGCTTCACTTCGGGTTTACTGTATCGCTTGGACCCTCGTATTGACGATGAAACACAGAAATGGCATCCGAATTTAATACAAAAGGCACAATGCCGACTTAAGTGCAAGAGGACTGAATCTCTAACTTTCTATGATTTGAACCTGAGCTGTGAGTCCAATTTCAGTTTCCGATGCTTAACTTCAGGTTTACTGTATCCCTTGGACCTTCTTATTGACGATGAAACACAGAAATTGCATCCGAATTCAATACAAAAGGCACAATGACGACTTGAGTACAAGAGGGCTGAATCTCTAACTTTCTATGATTTGAACCTCTGCTGTGAGTCGAGTTTTTGTTTCCGATGCCTCACTTCAGGTTTACTGTATTCCTTGGACCTTCTTATTGACGATGAAACACAAAAATTGCATCCGAATTTAATACAAAAGGCACAATGCCGACTTAAGTACAAGAGGACTGAAACTATAACTTTCTATGATTTGAACCTCTGCTGTGAGTCCAGTTTTAGTTTCCGATGCTTCACTTCACGTATACTGTATCCCTTGGACCTTCTTATTGACGATGAAACATAGAAATTGCATCCGAATTTAATACAAAAGGCACAATGCCGACTTAAGTACAAGAGTACTGAAACTCTAACTTTCTATGATTTGAACCTCTGCTGTGAGTCCAGTTTTAGTTTCCGATGCTTCACTACAGGTTTACTGTATTCCTTGGACCTTTTTATTGACGATGAAACACAGAAATTGCATCCGAATTTAATACAAAAGGCACAATGCCGACTTAAGTGCAAGAGGACTGAATCTCTAACATTCTATGATTTGAACCTCTGCTGTGAGTCCAGTATTAGTTTCCGATGCTTCACCTCAGGTTTGCTGTATCCCTTGGACCTTCTTATTGACGATGAAACACTGAAATTGCATTTGAATTTAATACAAAAGGCACAATGCCAACTTACGTACAAGAGGACTGAAACTCTAACTTTCTATGATTTGAACCTCTGCCGTGAGTCCAGTTTCAGTTTCCGATGCTTAACTTCAGGTTTACTGTATCCCTTGGACCTTCTTATTGACGATGAAACACAGAAATTGCATCCGAATTTAATACAAAAGGCACAATGCCGACTTGAGTACAAGAGGACTGAAACTCTAACTTTCTCTGATTTGAACCTCCGCTGTGAGTCCAGTTTTAGTTTCCGATGCTTCACATCAGGTTTACTGTATTCCTTGGAACTTCTTATTGACGATGTAACACAGAAATTGCATCCGAATTTAATACAAAAGGCACAATGCCGACTTAAGTACAAGTGGACTGAAACTCTAACATTCTATGATTTGAACCTCTGCTGTGAGTCCAGTTTTAGTTTCCGATGCTTCACTTCAGGTTTACTGTATCCCTTGGACCCTCTTATTGACGATGAAACACAGAAATTGCATCCGAATTTAATACAAAAGGCACAATGCCGACTTAAGTACAAGAGGACTTAAACTCTAACTTTCTATGATTTAAACCTCTGCTGTGGGTCCAGTTTTAGTTTCCGATGCTTCACTTCATGTTTACTGTATCCCTTGGACCCTCCTATTGACGATGAAACACAGAAATTGCATTTGAATTTAATAAAAAAGGCACAATGCCAACTTAAGTACAAGAGGACTGATACTCTAACTTTCTATGATTTGAACCCCTTTTGTGAGTCCAGTTTTAGTTTCCGATGCTTCACTTCAGGTTTACTGTATCCCTTGGACCTTCTTATTGAGGATGAAACACAGAAATTGCATCCGAATTTAATAAAAAAGGCACAATGCCGACTTAAGTACAAGAGGACCGATACTCTAACTTTCTATGATATGAACCCCTCCTGTGAGTCCAGTTTTAGATTCCGATGCATAACCTCTGGTTTACTGTATCCCTTGGACCTTCTTACTGACGATGAAACACAGAAATTGCATCCGAGTTTAATACAAAAGGCACAATGCCGACTTGAGTAAAAGAGGACTGATACTCTAACTTTCTATGATCTGAACCTCTCCTGTGAGTCCAGTTTTAGATTCCGATGCTTCACTTCGGGTTTACTGTATCCCTTGGACCCTCTTATTGACGATGAAACACAGAAATTGCATCCGAATTTAATACAAAAGGCACAATGCCGACTTACGTACAAGAGGACTGAAACTCTAACTTTCTATGATTTGAACCTCTGCTGTGAGTCCAGTTTTAGTTTCCGATGCTTAACTTCAGGTTTACTGTATCCCTTGGACCTTCTAATTGACGATGAAACACAGAAATTGCATCCGAATTTAATTCAAAAGGCACAATGCCGACTTAAGTACAAGAGGACTGATACTCTAACTTTCGATGATTTGAACCTCTCCTTTGAGTCCAGTTTTAGATTCCGATGCTTCACTTCAGTTTTACTGTATCCCTTGGACCCTCTTATTGACGACGAAACACAGAAATTGCATCCGAATTTAATACAAAAGGCACAATGCCGACTTAAGTGCAAGAGGACTGAAGCTCTAACTTTCTATGATTTGAACCTCTGCTGTGAGTCCAGTTTTAGTTTCCGATGCTTCACTTCAGGTATACTGTATCCCTTGGACCTTCTTATTGACGATGAAACATAGAAATTGCATCCGAAGTCAATACAAAAGGCACAATGCCGACTTAAGTACAAGAGGACTGATAGTCTAACTTTCTAGGTTTTGAACCCCTCCTGTGAGTCCAGTTTTAGATTCCGATGTTTAACTTCTGGTTTACTGTATCCCTTCGACCTTCTTATTGACGATGAAACACAGAAATTGTATCCGAATTTAATAGAAAAGGCACAATGCCGACTTAAGTACAAGAGTACTGAAACTCTAACTTTCTATGATGTGAACCTCTGCTGTGAGTCCAGTTTTAGTTTCCGATGCTTCACTACAGGTTTACTGTATTCCTTGGACCTTTTTATTGACGATGAAACACAGAAATTGCATCCGAATTCAATACAAAAGGCACAATGCCTACTTAAGTACAAGAGGACTGAAACTCTAACTTTCTATGATTTGAACCTCTGCTGTGAGTCCAGTTTTAGTTTCCGATGCTTACCTTCAGGTTTACTGTATCCCTTGGACCTTCTAATTGACGATGAAACACAGAAATTGCATCCGAATTTAATACAAAAGGCACAATGCCGACTTAAGTACAAGAGGACTGATACTCTAACTTTCGATGATTTGAACCTCTCCTTTGAGTCCAGTTTTAGATTCCGATGCTTCACTTCAGTTTTACTGTATCCCTTGGACCCTCTTATTGACGACGAAACACAGAAATTGCATCCGAATTTAATACAAAAGGCACAATGCCGACTTAAGTACAAGAGGACTGAAACTCTAACTTTCTATGATTTGAACCTCTGCTGTGAGTCCAGTTTTAGTTTCCGATGCTTCACTTCAGGTATACTGTATCCCTTGGACCTTCTTATTGACGATGAAACATAGAAATTGCAACCGAAGTCAATACAAAAGGCACAATGCCGACTTAAGTACATGAGGACTGATAGTCTAACTTTCTAGGTTTTGAACCCCTCCTGTGAGTCCAGTTTTAGATTCCGATGTTTAACTTCTGGTTTACTGTATCCCTTCGACCTTCTTATTGACGATGAAACACAGAAATTGTATCCGAATTTAATAGAAAAGGCACAATGCCGACTTAAGTACAAGAGTACTGAGACTCTAACTTTCTATGATGTGAACCTCTGCTGTGAGTCCAGTTTTAGTTTCCGATGCTTCACTACAGGTTTACTGTATTCCTTGGACCTTTTTATTGACGATGAAACACAGAAATTGCATCCGAATTCAATACAAAAGGCACAATGCCTACTTAAGTACAAGAGGACTGAAACTCTAACTTTCTATGATTTGAACCTTTCCTGTGAGTCCAGTTTTAGATTCCGATGCTTCACTTCGGGTTTACTGTATCGCTTGGTCCCTCGTATTGACGATGAAACACAGAAATGGCATCCGAATGTAATGCAAAAGGCACAATGCCGACTTAAGTGCAAGAGGACTGAATCTCTAACTTTCTATGATTTGAACCTGTGCTGTGAGTCCAATTTTAGTTTCCGATGCTTAACTTCAGGTTTACTGTATCCCTTGGACCTTCTTATTGACGATGAAACACAGAAATTGCATCCGAATTTAATACAAAAGGCACAATGACGAATGGAGTACAAGAGGACTGAAACTCAAACTTTCTATGATTTGAACCTCTGCTGTGAGTCGAGTTTTTGTTTCCGATGCTTCACTTCAGGTTTACTGTATTCCTTGGACCTTCTTATTGACGATGAAACACAGAAATTGCATCCGAATTTAATACAAAAGGCACAATGCCGACTTAAGTACAGGAGGACTGAAACTATAACTTTCTATGATTTGAACCTCTGCTGTGAGTCAAGTTTTAGTTTCCGATGCTTCACTTCAGGTTTACTGTATCCCTTGGACCTTCTTATTGACGATGAAACACAGAAATTGCATCCGAATTTAATACAAAAGGCACAATGCCGACTTAAGTACAAGAGGACTGAAACTCTAACTTTCTATGATTTAAACCTCTGCTGTGGGTTCAGTTTTAGTTTCCGATGCTTCACGTCATGTTTTCTGTATCCCTAGGACCTTCCTATTAACGATGAAACACAGAAATTGCATCCGACTTTAATAAAAAAGGTACAATGCCGACTTAAGTACAAGAGGACTGATACTCTAACTTTCGATGATTTGAACCTCTCCTGTGAGTCCACTTTTAGATTCCGATGCTTCACTTCAGGTTTACTGTATCCCTTGGACCCTCTTATTGACGATGAAACACAGAAATTGCATCCGAATTTAATACAAAAGGCACAATGCCGACTTAAGTACAAGAGGACTGAAACTGTAACTTTCTATGATTTGAACCTCTGCTGTGAGTCCAGTTTTAGTTTCCGATGCTTCACTTAAGGTTTGCTGTATCCCTTGGACCTTCTTATTGACGGTGAAACACAGAAATTGCATTCGAATTTAATACAAAAGGCACAATGCCAACTTACGTACAAGAGGACTGAAACTCTAACTTTCTATGATTTGAACCTCTGCTGTGAGTCCAGTTTTAGTTTCCGATGCTTCACTTCAGGTTTACTGTAACCCTGGGACCTTCTTATTGACGATGAAAGACAGAAATTGCATCTGACTTTAATAAAAAAGGCACAATGCCGACTTAAGTACAAGAGGACTGATACTCTAACTTTCTATGATTTGAACCTCTCCTGTGAGTCCAGTTTTAGATTCCGATGCTTCACTTCGGGTTTACTGTATCCCTTGGAGTCTCTTATTGACGATGAAACACAGAAATTGCATCCGAATTTAATGCAAAAGGCACAATGCCGACTTAAGTACATGAGGACTGAAACTCTAACTTTCTATGATTTGAACCTCTGCTGTGAGACCAGTTTTAGTTTCCGATGCTTCACTTCAGGTTTACTGTATCCCTTGGACCTTCTTATTGACGATGAAACACAGAATGTGCATCCGAATTTAATACAAAAGGCACAATGCCGACTTACGTACAGGAGGACTGAAACTCTAACTTTCTATGATTAGAACCTCTGCTGTGAGTCCAGTTTTAGTTTCCGATGCTTAACTTCAGGTTTACTGTATCCCTTGGACCTTCTTATTGACGATGAAACACTGAAATTGCATCCGATTTTAATACAAAGGCACAATGCCGGCTTATGTACAAGAAGACTGAAACTCTAACTTTCTATGATTTGAAGCTCTGCTGTGAGTCCAGTTTTAGTTTCCGATGCTTCACTTCAGGTTTACTGTATCCCTTGCACCTTCTTATTGACGATGAAACACAGAAATTGCATCCGAATTCAATACAAAAGGCCCAATGCCGACTTATGTACAAGAGGACTGAAACTCTAACTTTCTATGGTTTGAACCTCTCCTGTGAGTCCAGTTATAGATTCCGATGCTTCACTTCGGGTTTACTGTATCGCTTGGACAATCGTATTGACGATGAAACACAGAAATTGCATCCGAATTTAATACAAAAGGCACAATGCCGACTTAAGTGCAAGAGGACTGAATCTCTAACTTTCTATGATTTGAACCTCTGCTGTGAGTCCAGTTTTAGTTTCCGATGCTTCACTTAAGGTTTACTGTATCCCTTGCACCTTCTTATTGACGATGAAACACAGAAATTGCATTCGAATTTAATACAAAAGGCACAATGCCGACTTACGTACAAGAGGACTGAAACTCTAACTTTCAATGATTTCAACCTCTGCTGTGAGTCCAGTTTTAGTTTCCGATGCTTACCTTAAGGTTTACTGTATCCCTTGGACCTTCTTATTGACGATGAAACACAGAAATTGCATCCGAATTCAATACAAAAGGCACAATGCCGACTTAAGTACAAGAGGACTGAAACTCTAACTTTCTATGGTTTGAACCTCTCCTGTGAGTCCAGTTTTAGATTCCGATGCTTCACTTTGGGTTTACTGTATCACTTGGACCCTCGTATTGACGATGAAACACAGAAATGGCATCCGAATTTAATGCAAAAGGCACAATGCCGACTTAAGTGCAAGAGGACTGAATCTCTAACTTTCTATGATTTGAACCTGTGCTGTGAGTATAATTTTAGTTTCCGATGCTTAACTTCAGGTTTACTGTATCCCTTGGACCTTCTTATTGACGATGAAACACAGAAATTGCATCCGAATGTAATACAAAAGGCACAATGACGACTTGAGTACAAGAGGACTGAAACTCTAGCTTTCTATGATTTGAACCTCTGCTGTGAGTCGAGTTTTTGTTTCCGATGCTTCACTTCAGGTTTACTGTATTCCTTGGACCTTCTTATTGACGATGAAACATAGAAAGTGCATCCGAATTTAATACAAAGGGCACAATGCCGACTTAAGTACAAGAGGACTGAAACTATAACTTTCTATGATTTGAACCTCTGCTGTGAGTCCAGTTTTAGTTTCCGATGCTCCACTTCAGGTTTACTGTATCCCTTAGACCTTCTTATTGACGATGAAACACAGAAATTGCATCCGAATTTAATACAAAAGGCACAATGCCGACTTAAGTACAAGAGGACTGAAACTCTAACTTTCTATGATTTAAACCTCTGCTGTGGATCCAGTTTTAGTTTCCGATGCTTCACTTCAGGTTTACTGTATCCCTTGGACCTTCCTATTAACGATGAAACACAGAAATTGCATCCGAATTTAATAAAAAACGCACAATGCCGACTTAACTACAAGAGGACTGATACTCTCACTTTCGATGATTTGAACCTCTCCTGTGAGTCCACTTTTAGATTCCGATGCTTCACTTCAGGTTTACTGTATCCCTTGGACCCTCTTATTGACGATGAAACACAGAAATTGCATCCGAATTTAATACAAAAGGCACAATGCCGACTTAAGTACAAGAGGACTGAAACTGTAACTTTCTATGATTTGAACCTCTGCTGTGAGTCCAGTTTTAGTTTCCGATGCTTCACTTCAGGTATACTGTATCCCTTGGACCTTCTTATTGACGATGAAACATAGAAATTGCATCCGAATTTAATACAAAAGGCACAATGCCGACTTAAGTACAAGAGTACTGAAACTCTAACTTTCTATGATTTGAACCTCTGCTGTGAGTCCAGTTTTAGTTTCCGATGCTTCACTACAGGTTTACTGTATTCCTTGGACCTTTTTATTGACGATGAAACACAGAAATTGCATCCGAATTTAATACAAAAGGCACAATGCCGACTTAAGTGCAAGAGGACTGAATCTCTATCTTTCTATGATTTGAACCTCTGCTGTGAGTCCAGTTTTAGTTTCCGATGCTTCACTTAAGGTTTGCTGTATCCCTTGGACCTTCTTATTGATGATGAAACACAGAAATTGCATTCGAATTTAATACAAAAGGCACAATGCCAACTTACGTACAAGAGGACTGAAACTCTAACTTTCTATGATTTGAACCTCTGCTGTGAGTCCAGTTTTAGTTTCCGATGCTTCACTTCAGGTTCACTGTAACCCTGGGACCTTCTTATTGACGATGAAAGACAGAAATTGCATCTGACTTTAATAAAAAAGGCACAATGCCGACTTAAGTACAAGAGGACAGATACTCTAACTTTCTATGATTTGAACCCCTCCTGTGAGTCCAGTTTTAGATTCCGATGCTTAACTTCAGGTTTACCGTATCCCTTGGACCTTCTTATTGACGATGAAACACAGAAATTGCATCCGAATTTAATACAAAAGGCACAATGCCGACTTAAGTGCAAGAGGACTGAATCTCTAACTTTCCATGATTTGAACCTCTGCTGTGAGTCCAGTTTTAGTTTCCGATGCTTCACTTAAGGTTTGCTGTATCCCTTGGACCTTCTTATTGACGATGAAACACAGAAATTGCATTCGAATTTAATACAAAAGGCACAATGCCAACTTACGTACAAGAGGATTGAAACTCTAACTTTCTATGATTTGAACCTCTGCTGTGAGTCCAGTTTTAGTTTCCGATGCTTCACTTCAGGTTTACTGTAACCCTGGGACCTTCTTATTGACGATGAAAGACAGAAATTGCATCTGACTTTAATAAAAAAGGCACAATGCCGACTTAAGTACAAGAGGACTGACACTCTAACTTTCTATGATTTGAACCTCTCCTGTGAGTCCAGTTATAGATTCCGATGCTTCACTTCGGGTTTACTGTATCGCTTGGACCCTCGTATTGACGATGAAACACAGAAATTGCATCCGAATTTAATACAAAAGGCACAATGCCGACTTAAGTGCAAGAGGACGGAATCTCTAACTTTCTATGATTTGAACCTCTGCTGTGAGTCCAGTTTTAGTTTCCTTTGCTTCACTTAAGGTTTACAGTATCCCTTGCACCTTCTTATTGACGATGAAACACAGAAATTGCATTCGAATTTAATACAAAAGGCACAATGCCGACTCACGTACAAGTGGACTGAAACTCTAACTTTCAATGATTTGAACCTCTGCTGTGAGTCCAGTTTTAGTTTCCGATGCTTAACTTCAGGTTTACTGTATCCCTTGGACCTCCTTATTGACGATGAAACACAGAAATTGCATCCGAATTTAATACAAAAGGCACAATGCCGACTTGAGTACAAGAGGACTGAAACTCTAACTTTCTATGAATTGAACCTCTGCTGTGAGTCCAGTTTTAGTTTCCGATGCTTCACTTCAGGTTTACTGTATTCCTTGGACCTTCTTATTGACGATGAAACACAGAAATTGCATCCGAATTTAATACAAAAGGCACAATGCCAACTTAAGTACAAGAGGACTGAAACTATAACTTTCTATGATTTGAACCTCTGCTGTGAGTCCAGTTTTAGTTTCCGATGCTTCACTTCAGGTTTACTGTATCCCTTGGACCTTCTTATTGACGATGAAACACAGAAATTGCATCCGAATTAAATACAAAAGGCACAGTGCCGACTTAAGTACAAAAGGACTGAAACTCTAACTTTCTATGATTTAAACCTCTGCTGTGGGTCCAGTTTTAGTTTCCGATGCTTCACTTCATGTTTACTGTATCCCTTGGACCTTCCTACTGAAGATGAAACACAGAAATTGCATCCGAATTTAATGAAAGAGGCACAATGCCGACTTAAGTAAAAGAGGACTGATACTCTAACTTTCTATGATTTGAACCTCTCCTGTGAGTCCAGTTTTAGATTCCGATGCTTCACTTCGGGTTTACTATATCCCTTGGACCCTCTTATTGACGGTGAAACACAGAAATTGCATCCGAATTTAATACAAAAGGCACAATGCCGACTTAAGTACATGGGGACTGAAAGTCTAACTTTCTATGATTTGAACCTCTGCTGTGAGACCAGTTTTAGTTTCCGATTCTTCACTTCAGGTTTACTGTATCCCTTGGACCTTCTTATTGACGATGAAACACAGAATGTGCATCCGAATTTAATACAAAAGGCACAATGCCGACTTACGTACAAGAGGACTGAAACTCTAACTTTCTATGATTTGAACCTCTGCTGTCAGTCCAGTTTTAGTTTCCGATGCTTAACTTCAGGTTTACTGTATCCCTTGGACCTTTTTATTGACGATGAAACACAGAAATTGCATCCGAATTTAATACAAAAGGCACAATGCCGACTTAAGTACAAGAGGACTGATACTCTAACTTTCGATGATTTGAACCTCTCCTTTGAGTCCAGTTTTAGATTCCGATGCTTCACTTCAGTTTTACTGTATCCCTTGGACCCTCTTATTGACGACGAAACACAGAAATTGCATCCGAATTTAATACAAAAGGCACAATGCCGACTTAAGTACAAGAGGACTGAAACTCTAACTTTCTATGATTTGAACCTCTGCTGTGAGTCCAGTTTTAGTTTCCGATGCTTCACTTCAGGTATACTGTATCCCTTGGACCTTCTTATTGACGATGAAACATAGAAATTGCAACCGAAGTCAATACAAAAGGCACAATGCCGACTTAAGTACAAGAGGACTGATAGTCTAACTTTCTAGGTTTTGAACCCCTCCTGTGAGTCCAGTTTTAGATTCCGATGTTTAACTTCTGGTTTACTGTATCCCTTCGACCTTCTTATTGACGATGAAACACAGAAATTGTATCCGAATTTAATAGAAAAGGCACAATGCCGACTTAAGTACAAGAGTACTGAAACTCTAACTTTCTATGATGTGAACCTCTGCTGTGAGTCCAGTTTTAGTTTCCGATGCTTCACTACAGGTTTACTGTATTCCTTGGACCTTTTTATTGACGATGAAACACAGAAATTGCATCCGAATTCAATACAAAAGGCACAATGCCTACTTAAGTACAAGAGGACTGAAACTCTAACTTTCTATGATTTGAACCTTTCCTGTGAGTCCAGTTTTAGATTCCGATGCTTCACTTCGGGATTACTGTATCGCTTGGTCCCTCGTATTGACGATGAAACACAGAAATGGCATCCGAATTTAATGCAAAAGGCACAATGCCGACTTAAGTGCAAGAGGACTGAATCTCTAACTTTCTATGATTTGAACCTGTGCTGTGAGTCCAATTTTAGTTCCGATGCTTAACTTCAGGTTTACTGTATCCCTTGGACCTTCTTATTGACGATGAAACACAGAAATTGCATCCGAATTTAATACAAAAGGCACAATGACGAATGGAGTACAAGAGGACTGAAACTCAAACTTTCTATGATTTGAACCTCTGCTGTGAGTCGAGATTTTGTTTCCGATGCTTCACTTCAGGTTTACTGTATTCCTTGGACCTTCTTATTGACGATGAAACACAGAAATTGCATCCGAATTTAATACAAAAGGCACAATGCCGACTTAAGTACAGGAGGACTGAAACTATAACTTTCTATGATTTGAACCTCTGCTGTGAGTCAAGTTTTAGTTTCCGATGCTTCACTTCAGGTTTACTGTATCCCTTGGACCTTCTTATTGACGATGAAACACAGAAATTGCATCCGAATTTAATACAAAAGGCACAATGCCGACTTAAGTACAAGAGGACTGAAACTCTAACTTTCTATGATTTAAACCTCTGCTGTGGGTTCAGTTTTAGTTTCCGATGCTTCACGTCATGTTTTCTGTATCCCTAGGACCTTCCTATTAACGATGAAACACAGAAATTGCATCTGACTTTAATAAAAAAGGTACAATGCCGACTTAAGTACAAGAGGACTGATACTCTAACTTTCGATGATTTGAACCTCTCCGGTGAGTCCACTTTTAGATTCCGATGCTTCACTTCAGGTTTACTGTATCCCTTGGACCCTCTTATTGACGATGAAACACAGAAATTGCATCCGAATTTAATACAAAAGGCACAATGCCGACTTAAGTACAAGAGGACTGAAACTGTAACTTTCTATGATTTGAACCTCTGCTGTGAGTCCAGTTTTAGTTTCCGATGCTTCACTTCAGGTATACTGTATCCCTTGGACCTTCTTATTGACGATGAAACATAGAAATTGCATCCGAATTTAATACAAAAGGCACAATGCCGACTTAAGTACAAGAGTACTGAAACTCTAACTTTCTATGATTTGAACCTCTGCTGTGAGTCCAGTTTTAGTTTCCGATGCTTCACTACAGGTTTACTGTATTCCTTGGACCTTTTTATTGACGATGAAACACAGAAATTGCATCCGAATTTAATACAAAAGGCACAATGCCGACTTAAGTGCAAGAGGACTGAATCTCTATCTTTCTATGATTTGAACCTCTGCTGTGAGTCCAGTTTTAGTTTCCGATGCTTCACTTAAGGTTTGCTGTATCCCTTGGACCTTCTTATTGATGATGAAACACAGAAATTGCATTCGAATTTAATACAAAAGGCACAATGCCAACTTACGTACAAGAGGACTGAAACTCTAACTTTCTATGATTTGAACCTCTGCTGTGAGTCCAGTTTTAGTTTCCGATGCTTCACTTCAGGTTCACTGTAACCCTGGGACCTTCTTATTGACGATGAAAGACAGAAATTGCATCTGACTTTAATAAAAAAGGCACAATGCCGACTTAAGTACAAGAGGACAGATACTCTAACTTTCTATGATTTGAACCCCTCCTGTGAGTCCAGTTTTAGATTCCGATGCTTAACTTCAGGTTTACCGTATCCCTTGGTCCTTCTTATTGACGATGAAACACAGAAATTGCATCCGAATTTAATACAAAAGGCACAATGCCGACTTAAGTGCAAGAGGACTGAATCTCTAACTTTCCATGATTTGAACCTCTGCTGTGAGTCCAGTTTTAGTTTCCGATGCTTCACTTAAGGTTTGCTGTATCCCTTGGACCTTCTTATTGACGATGAAACACAGAAATTGCATTCGAATTTAATACAAAAGGCACAATGCCAACTTACGTACAAGAGGATTGAAACTCTAACTTTCTATGATTTGAACCTCTGCTGTGAGTCCAGTTTTAGTTTCCGATGCTTCACTTCAGGTTTACTGTAACCCTGGGACCTTCTTATTGACGATGAAAGACAGAAATTGCATCTGACTTTAATAAAAAAGGCACAATGCCGACTTAAGTACAAGAGGACTGACACTCTAACTTTCTATGATTTGAACCTCTCCTGTCAGTCCAGTTATAGATTCCGATGCTTCACTTCGGGTTTACTGTATCGCTTGGACCCACGTATTGACGATGAAACACAGAAATTGCATCCGAATTTAATACAAAAGGCACAATGCCGACTTAAGTGCAAGAGGACGGAATCTCTAACTTTCTATGATTTGAACCTCTGCTGTGAGTCCAGTTTTAGTTTCCTTTGCTTCACTTAAGGTTTACAGTATCCCTTGCACCTTCTTATTGACGATGAAACACAGAAATTGCATTCGAATTTAATACAAAAGGCACAATGCCGACTCACGTACAAGTGGACTGAAACTCTAACTTTCAATGATTTGAACCTCTGCTGTGAGTCCAGTTTTAGTTTCCGATGCTTAACTTCAGGTTTACTGTATCCCTTGGACCTCCTTATTGACGATGAAACACAGAAATTGCATCCGAATTTAATACAAAAGGCACAATGCCGACTTGAGTACAAGAGGACTGAAACTCTAACTTTCTATGAATTGAACCTCTGCTGTGAGTCCAGTTTTAGTTTCCGATGCTTCACTTCAGGTTTACTGTATTCCTTGGACCTTCTTATTGACGATGAAACACAGAAATTGCATCCGAATTTAATACAAAAGGCACAATGCCAACTTAAGTACAAGAGGACTGAAACTATAACTTTCTATGATTTGAACCTCTGCTGTGAGTCCAGTTTTAGTTTCCGATGCTTCACTTCAGGTTTACTGTATCCCTTGGACCTTCTTATTGACGATGAAACACAGAAATTGCATCCGAATTAAATACAAAAGGCACAGTGCCGACTTAAGTACAAAAGGACTGAAACTCTAACTTTCTATGATTTAAACCTCTGCTGTGGGTCCAGTTTTAGTTTCCGATGCTTCACTTCATGTTTACTGTATCCCTTGGACATTCCTACTGAAGATGAAACACAGAAATTGCATCCGAATTTAATACAAAAGGCACAATGCCGACTTAAGTAAAAGAGGACTGATACTCTAACTTTCTATGATTTGAACCTCTCCTGTGAGTCCAGTTTTAGATTCCGATGCTTCACTTCGGGTTTACTATATCCCTTGGACCCTCTTATTGACGGTGAAACACAGAAATTGCATCCGAATTTAATACAAAAGGCACAATGCCGACTTAAGTACATGGGGACTGAAAGTCTAACTTTCTATGATTTGAACCTCTGCTGTGAGACCAGTTTTAGTTTCCGATTCTTCACTTCAGGTTTACTGTATCCCTTGGACCTTCTTATTGACGATGAAACACAGAATGTGCATCCGAATTTAATACAAAAGGCACAATGCCGACTTACGTACAAGAGGACTGAAACTCTAACTTTCTATGATTTGAACCTCTGCTGTCAGTCCAGTTTTAGTTTCCGATGCTAAACTTCAGGTTTACTGTATCCCTTGGACCTTTTTATTGACGATGAAACACAGAAATTGCATCCGAATTTAATACAAAAGGCACAATGCCGACTTAAGTACAAGAGGACTGATACTCTAACTTTCGATGATTTGAACCTCTCCTTTGAGTCCAGTTTTAGATTCCGATGCTTCACTTCAGTTTTACTGTATCCCTTGGACCCTCTTATTGACGACGAAACACAGAAATTGCATCCGAATTTAATACAAAAGGCACAATGCCGACTTAAGTACAAGAGGACTGAAACTCTAACTTTCTATGATTTGAACCTCTGCTGTGAGTCCAGTTTTAGTTTCCGATGCTTCACTTCAGGTATACTGTATCCCTTGGACCTTCTTATTGACGATGAAACATAGAAATTGCAACCGAAGTCAATACAAAAGGCACAATGCCGACTTAAGTACAAGAGGACTGATAGTCTAACTTTCTAGGTTTTGAACCCCTCCTGTGAGTCCAGTTTTAGATTCCGATGTTTAACTTCTGGTTTACTGTATCCCTTCGACCTTCTTATTGACGATGAAACACAGAAATTGTATCCGAATTTAATAGAAAAGGCACAATGCCGACTTAAGTACAAGAGTACTGAAACTCTAACTTTCTATGATGTGAACCTCTGCTGTGAGTCCAGTTTTAGTTTCCGATGCTTCACTACAGGTTTACTGTATTCCTTGGACCTTTTTATTGACGATGAAACACAGAAATTGCATCCGAATTCAATACAAAAGGCACAATGCCTACTTAAGTACAAGAGGACTGAAACTCTAACTTTCTATGATTTGAACCTTTCCTGTGAGTCCAGTTTTAGATTCCGATGCTTCACTTCGGGTTTACTGTATCGCTTGGTCCCTCGTATTGACGATGAAACACAGAAATGGCATCCGAATTTAATGCAAAAGGCACAATGCCGACTTAAGTGCAAGAGGACTGAATCTCTAACTTTCTATGATTTGAACCTGTGCTGTGAGTCCAATTTTAGTTCCGATGCTTAACTTCAGGTTTACTGTATCCCTTGGACCTTCTTATTGACGATGAAACACAGAAATTGCATCCGAATTTAATACAAAAGGCACAATGACGAATGGAGTACAAGAGGACTGAAACTCAAACTTTCTATGATTTGAACCTCTGCTGTGAGTCGAGATTTTGTTTCCGATGCTTCACTTCAGGTTTACTGTATTCCTTGGACCTTCTTATTGACGATGAAACACAGAAATTGCATCCGAATTTAATACAAAAGGCACAATGCCGACTTAAGTACAGGAGGACTGAAACTATAACTTTCTATGATTTGAACCTCTGCTGTGAGTCAAGTTTTAGTTTCCGATGCTTCACTTCAGGTTTACTGTATCCCTTGGACCTTCTTATTGACGATGAAACACAGAAATTGCATCCGAATTTAATACAAAAGGCACAATGCCGACTTAAGTACAAGAGGACTGAAACTCTAACTTTCTATGATTTAAACCTCTGCTGTGGGTTCAGTTTTAGTTTCCGATGCTTCACGTCATGTTTTCTGTATCCCTAGGACCTTCCTATTAACGATGAAACACAGAAATTGCATCTGACTTTAATAAAAAAGGTACAATGCCGACTTAAGTACAAGAGGACTGATACTCTAACTTTCGATGATTTGAACCTCTCCTGTGAGTCCACTTTTAGATTCCGATGCTTCACTTCAGGTTTACTGTATCCCTTGGACCCTCTTATTGACGATGAAACACAGAAATTGCATCCGAATTTAATACAAAAGGCACAATGCCGACTTAAGTAAAAGAGGACTGATACTCTAACTTTCTATGATTTGAACCTCTCCTGTGAGTCCAGTTTTAGATTCCGATGCTTCACTTCGGGTTTACTATATCCCTTGGACCCTCTTATTGACGGTGAAACACAGAAATTGCATCCGAATTTAATACAAAAGGCACAATGCCGACTTACGTACATGGGGACTGAAAGTCTAACTTTCTATGATTTGAACCTCTGCTGTGAGACCAGTTTTAGTTTCCGATGCTTCACTTCAGGTTTACTGTATCCCTTGGACCTTTTTATTGACGATGAAACACAGAAATTGCATCCGAATTCAATACAAAAGGCACAATGCCTACTTAAGTACAAGAGGACTGAAACTCTAACTTTCTATGATTTGAACCTTTCCTGTGAGTCCAGTTTTAGATTCCGATGCTTCACTTCGGGTTTACTGTATCGCTTGGTCCCTCGTATTGACGATGAAACACAGAAATGGCATCCGAATTTAATGCAAAAGGCACAATGCCGACTTAAGTGCAAGAGGACTGAATCTCTAACTTTCTATGATTTGAACCTGTGCTGTGAGTCCAATATTAGTTTCCGATGCTTAACTTCAGGTTTACTGTATCCCTTGGACCTTCTTATTGACGATGAAACACAGAAATTGCATCCGAATTTAATACAAAAGGCACAATGACGAATGGAGTACAAGAGGACTGAAACTCAAACTTTCTATGATTTGAACCTCTGCTGTGAGTCGAGTTTTTGTTTCCGATGCTTCACTTCAGGTTTACTGTATTCCTTGGACCTTCTTATTGACGATGAAACACAGAAATTGCATCCGAATTTAATACAAAAGGCACAATGCCGACTTAAGTACAGGAGGACTGAAACTATAACTTTCTATGATTTGAACCTCTGCTGTGAGTCAAGTTTTAGTTTCCGATGCTTCACTTCAGGTTTACTGTATCCCTTGGACCTTCTTATTGACGATGAAACACAGAAATTGCATCCGAATTTAATACAAAAGGCACAATGCCGACTTAAGTACAAGAGGACTGAAACTCTAACTTTCTATGATTTAAACCTCTGCTGTGGGTTCAGATTTAGTTTCCGATGCTTCACGTCATGTTTTCTGTATCCCTAGGACCTTCCTATTAACGATGAAACACAGAAATTGCATCTGACTTTAATAAAAAAGGTACAATGCCGACTTAAGTACAAGAGGACTGATACTCTAACTTTCGATGATTTGAACCTCTCCTGTGAGTCCACTTTTAGATTCCGATGCTTCACTTCAGGTTTACTGTATCCCTTGGACCCTCTTATTGACGATGAAACACAGAAATTGCATCCGAATTTAATACAAAAGGCACAATGCCGACTTAAGTACAAGAGGACTGAAACTGTAACTTTCTATGATTTGAACCTCTGCTGTGAGTCCAGTTTTAGTTTCCGATGCTTCACTTAAGGTTTGCTGTATCCCTTGGACCTTCTTATTGACGATGAAACACAGAAATTGCATTCGAATTTAATACAAAAGGCACAATGCCAACTTACGTACAAGAGGACTGAAACTCTAACTTTCTATGATTTGAACCTCTGCTGTGAGTCCAGTTTTAGTTTCCGATGCTTCACTTCAGGTTTACTGTAACCCTGGGACCTTCTTATTGACGATGAAAGACAGAAATTGCATCTGACTTTAATAAAAAAGGCACAATGCCGACTTAAGTACAAGAGGACTGATACTCTAACTTTCTATGATTTGAACCTCTCCTGTGAGTCCAGTTTTAGATTCCGATGCTTCACTTCGGGTTTACTGTATCCCTTGGAGTCTCTTATTGACGATGAAACACAGAAATTGCATCCGAATTTAATGCAAAAGGCACAATGCCGACTTAAGTACATGAGGACTGAAACTCTAACTTTCTATGGTTTGAACCTCTCCGTTGAGTCCAGTTATAGATTCCGATGCTTCACTTCGGGTTTACTGTATCGCTTGGACAATCGTATTGACGATGAAACACAGAAATTGCATCCGAATTTAATACAAAAGGCACAATGCCGACTTAAGTGCAAGAGGACTGAATCTCTAACTTTCTATGATTTGAACCTCTGCTGTGAGTCCAGTTTTAGTTTCCGATGCTTCACTTAAGGTTTACTGTATCCCTTGCACCTTCTTATTGACGATGAAACACAGAAATTGCATTCGAATTTAATACAAAAGGCACAATGCCGACTTACGTACAAGAGGACTGAAACTCTAACTTTCAATGATTTCAACCTCTGCTGTGAGTCCAGTTTTAGTTTCCGATGCTTACCTTAAGGTTTACTGTATCCCTTGGACCTTCTTATTGACGATGAAACACAGAAATTGCATCCGAATTCAATACAAAAGGCACAATGCCGACTTAAGTACAAGAGGACTGAAACTCTAACTTTCTATGATTTGAACCTCTCCTGTGAGTCCAGTTTTAGATTCCGATGCTTCACTTTGGGTTTACTGTATCGCTTGGACCCTCGTATTGACGATGAAACACAGAAATGGCATCCGAATTTAATGCAAAAGGCACAATGCCGACTTAAGTGCAAGAGGACTGAATCTCTAACTTTCTATGATTTGAACCTGTGCTGTGAGTATAATTTTAGTTTCCGATGCTTAACTTCAGGTTTACTGTATCCCTTGGACCTTCTTATTGACGATGAAACACAGAAATTGCATCCGAATTTAATACAAAAGGCACAATGACGACTTGAGTACAAGAGGACTGAAACTCTAACTTTCTATGATTTGAACCTCTGCTGTGAGTCGAGTTTTTGTTTCCGATGCTTCACTTCAGGTTTACTGTATTCCTTGGACCTTCTTATTGACGATGAAACACAGAAATTGCATCCGAATTTAATACAAAAGGCACAATGCCGACTTAAGTACAAGAGGACTGAAACTATAACTTTCTATGATTTGAACCTCTGCTGTGAGTCCAGTTTTAGTTTCCGATGCTTCACTTCAGGTTTACTGTATCCCTTAGACCTTCTTATTGACGATGAAACACAGAAATTGCATCCGAATTTAATACAAAAGGCACAATGCCGACTTAAGTACAAGAGGACTGAAACTCTAACTTTCTATGATTTAAACCTCTGCTGTGGATCCAGTTTTAGTTTCCGATGCTTCACTTCAGGTTTACTGTATCCCTTGGACCTTCCTATTAACGATGAAACACAGAAATTGCATCCGAATTTAATAAAAAAGGCACAATGCCGACTTAACTACAAGAGGACTGATACTCTCACTTTCGATGATTTGAACCTCTCCTGTGAGTCCACTTTTAGATTCCGATGCTTCACTTCAGGTTTACTGTATCCCTTGGACCCTCTTATTGACGATGAAACACAGAAATTGCATCCGAATTTAATACAAAAGGCACAATGCCGACTTAAGTACAAGAGGACTGAAACTGTAACTTTCTATGATTTGAACCTCTGCTGTGAGTCCAGTTTTAGTTTCCGATGCTTCACTTCAGGTATACTGTATCCCTTGGACCTTCTTATTGACGATGAAACATAGAAATTGCATCCGAATTTAATACAAAAGGCACAATGCCGACTTAAGTACAAGAGTACTGAAACTCTAACTTTCTATGATTTGAACCTCTGCTGTGAGTCCAGTTTTAGTTTCCGATGCTTCACTACAGGTTTACTGTATTCCTTGGACCTTTTTATTGACGATGAAACACAGAAATTGCATCCGAATTTAATACAAAAGGCACAATGCCGACTTAAGTGCAAGAGGACTGAATCTCTATCTTTCTATGATTTGAACCTCTGCTGTGAGTCCAGTTTTAGTTTCCGATGCTTCACTTAAGGTTTGCTGTATCCCTTGGACCTTCTTATTGATGATGAAACACAGAAATTGCATTCGAATTTAATACAAAAGGCACAATGCCAACTTACGTACAAGAGGACTGAAACTCTAACTTTCTATGATTTGAACCTCTGCTGTGAGTCCAGTTTTAGTTTCCGATGCTTCACTTCAGGTTCACTGTAACCCTGGGACCTTCTTATTGACGATGAAAGACAGAAATTGCATCTGACTTTAATAAAAAAGGCACAATGCCGACTTAAGTACAAGAGGACAGATACTCTAACTTTCTATGATTTGAACCCCTCCTGTGAGTCCAGTTTTAGATTCCAATGCTTAACTTCAGGTTTACCGTATCCCTTGGACCTTCTTATTGACGATGAAACACAGAAATTGCATCCGAATTTAATACAACAGGCACAATGCCGACTTAAGTGCAAGAGGACTGAATCTCTAACTTTCCATGATTTGAACCTCTGCTGTGAGTCCAGTTTTAGTTTCCGATGCTTCACTTAAGGTTTGCTGTATCCCTTGGACCTTCTTATTGACGATGAAACACAGAAATTGCATTCGAATTTAATACAAAAGGCACAATGCCAACTTACGTACAAGAGGACTGAAACTCTAACTTTCTATGATTTGAACCTCTGCTGTGAGTCCAGTTTTAGTTTCCGATGCTTCACTTCAGGTTTACTGTAACCCTGGGACCTTCTTATTGACGATGAAAGACAGAAATTGCATCTGACTTTAATAAAAAAGGCACAATGCCGACATAAGTACAAGAGGACTGACACACTAACTTTCTATGATTTGAACCTCTCCTGTGAGTCCAGTTATAGATTCCGATGCTTCACTTCGGGTTTACTGTATCGCTTGGACCCTCGTATTGACGATGAAACACAGAAATTGCATCCGAATTTAATACAAAAGGCACAATGCCGACTTAAGTGCAAGAGGACTGAATCTCTAACTTTCTATGATTTGAACCTCTGCTGTGAGTCCAGTTTTAGTTTCCTTTGCTTCACTTAAGGTTTACAGTATCCCTTGCACCTTCTTATTGACGATGAAACACAGAAATTGCATTCGAATTTAATACAAAAGGCACAATGCCGACTCACGTACAAGTGGACTGAAACTCTAACTTTCAATGATTTGAACCTCTGCTGTGAGACCAGTTTTAGTTTCCGATGCTTAACGTCAGGTTTACTGTATCCCTTGGACCTTCTTATTGACGATGAAACACAGAAATTGCATCCGAATTTAATACAAAAGGCACAATGCCGACTTGAGTACAAGAGGACTGAAACTCTAACTTTCTATGAATTGAACCTCTGCTGTGAGTCCAGTTTTAGTTTCCGATGCTTCACTTCAGGTTTACTGTATTCCTTGGACCTTCTTATTGACGATGAAACACAGAAATTGCATCCGAATTTAATACAAAAGGCACAATGCCAACTTAAGTACAAGAGGACTGAAACTATAACTTTCTATGATTTGAACCTCTGCTGTGAGTCCAGTTTTAGTTTCCGATGCTTCACTTCAGGTTTACTGTATCCCTTGGACCTTCTTATTGACGATGAAACACAGAAATTGCATCCGAATTAAATACAAAAGGCACAGTGCCGACTTAAGTACAAAAGGACTGAAACTCTAACTTTCTATGATTTAAACCTCTGCTGTGGGTCCAGTTTTAGTTTCCGATGCTTCACTTCATGTTTACTGTATACCTTGGACCTTCCTACTGAAGATGAAACACAGAAATTGCATCCGATTTTAATAAAAAAGGCACAATGCCAACTTAAGTACAAGAGGACTGATACTCTAACTTTCTATGATTTGAACCCCTTTTGTGAGTCCAGTTTTAGTTTCCGAAGCTTCACTTCAGGTTTACTGTATCCCTTGGACCTTCTTATTGACAATGAAACACAGAAATTGCATCCGAATTTAATAAAAAAGGCACAATGCCGACTTAAGTACAAGAGGACTGATACTCTATCTTTCTATGATTTGAACCCCTCCTGTGAGTCCAGTTTTAGATTCCGATGCTTAACCTCTGGTTTACTGTATCCCTTGGACCTTCATATTGACGATGAAACACAGAAATTGCATCCGAATTTAATACAAAAGGCACAATGCCGACTTAAGTAAAAGAGGACTGATACTCTAACTTTCTATGATTTGAACCTCTCCTGTGAGTCCAGTTTTAGATTCCGATGCTTCACTTCGGGTTTACTATATCCCTTGGACCCTCTTATTGACGGTGAAACACAGAAATTGCATCCGAATTTAATACAAAAGGCACAATGCCGACTTAAGTACATGGGGACTGAAAGTCTAACTTTCTATGATTTGAACCTCTGCTGTGAGACCAGTTTTAGTTTCCGATGCTTCACTTCAGGTTTACTGTATCCCTTGGACCTTCTTATTGACGATGAAACACAGAATGTGCATCCGAATTTAATACAAAAGGCACAATGCCGACTTACGTACAAGAGGACTGAAACTCTAACTTTCTATGATTTGAACCTCTGCTGTCAGTCCAGTTTTAGTTTCCGATGCTTAACTTCAGGTTTACTGTATCCCTTGGACCTTTTTATTGACGATGAAACACAGAAATTGCATCCGAATTTAATACAAAAGGAACAATGCCGACTTAAGTACAAGTGGACTGAAACTCTAACTTTCTATGATTTGAAGCTCTGCTGTGAGTCCAGTTTTAGTTTCCGATGCTTCACTTCAGGTTTACTGTATCAATTGGACCTTCTTATTGACGATGAAACACAGAAATTGCATCCGAATTTAATACAAAAGGCAAATTGCCGACTTAAGTACAAGAGAACTGAAACTCTCACTTCCTATGATTTGAACCTCTGCTGTGAGTCCAGTTTTAGTTTCCGATGCTTCACTTCAGGTTTACTGTATCCCTTGGACCTTCTTATTGAAGATGAAACATAGAAATTGCGTCCGAATTAAATACAAAAGCACAATGCCGACTTAAGTACAAGAGGACTGAAACTCTAACGTTCTATGATTTGAACCTCTGCTGTGAGTCCAGTTTTAGTTTCAGATGCTTCACTTCAGGTTTACTGTATCCCTTGGACCTTCTTATTGACGATGAAACACAGAAATTGCATCCGAATTTAATACAAAAGGCACAATGCCGACTTGAGTACAAGAGGACTGAAACTCTAACTTTCTATGAATTGAACCTCTGCTGTGAGTCCAGTTTTAGTTTCCGATGCTTCACTTCAGGTTTACTGTATTCCTTGGACCTTCTTATTGACGATGAAACACATAAATTGCATCCGAATTTAATACAAAAGGCACAATGCCAACTTAAGTACAAGAGGACTGAAACTATAACTTTCTATGATTTGAACCTCTGCTGTGAGTCCAGTTTTAGTTTCCGATGCTTCACTTCAGGTTTACTGTATCCCTTGGACCTTCTTATTGACGATGAAACACAGAAATTGCATCCGAATTAAATACAAAAGGCACAGTGCCGACTTAAGTACAAAAGGACTGAAACTCTAACTTTCTATGATTTAAACCTCTGCTGTGGGTCCAGTTTTAGTTTCCGATGCTTCACTTCATGTTTACTGTATCCCTTGGACCTTCCTACTGACGATGAAACACAGAAATTGCATCCGAATTTAATAAAAAAGGCACAATGCCAACTTAAGTACAAGAGGACTGATACTCTAACTTTCTATGATTTGAACCCCTTTTGTGAGTCCAGTTTTAGTTTCCGAAGCTTCACTTCAGGTTTACTGTATCCCTTGGACCTTCTTATTGACGATGAAACACAGAAATTGCATCCGAATTTAATAAAAAAGGCACAATGCCGACTTAAGTACAAGAGGACTGATACTCTATCTTTCTATGATTTGAACCCCTCCTGTGAGTCCAGTTTTAGATTCCGATGCTTAACCTCTGGTTTACTGTATCCCTTGGACCTTCATATTGACGATGAAACACAGAAATTGCATCCGAATTTAATACAAAAGGCATAATGCCGACTTAAGTAAAAGAGGACTGATACTCTAACTTTCTATGATTTGAACCTCTCCTGTGAGTCCAGTTTTAGATTCCGATGCTTCACTTCGGGTTTACTATATCCCTTGGACCCTCTTATTGACGGTGAAACACAGAAATTGCATCCGAATTTAATACAAAAGGCACAATGCCGACTTAAGTACATGGGGACTGAAAGTCTAACTTTCTATGATTTGAACCTCTGCTGTGAGACCAGTTTTAGTTTCCGATGCTTCACTTCAGGTTTACTGTATCCCTTGGACCTTCTTATTGACGATGAAACACAGAATGTGCATCCGAATTTAATACAAAAGGCACAATGCCGACTTACGTACAAGAGGACTGAAACTCTAACTTTCTATGATTTGAACCTCTGCTGTCAGTCCAGTTTTAGTTTCCGATGCTTAACTTCAGGTTTACTGTATCCCTTGGACCTTTTTATTGACGATGAAACACAGAAATTGCATCCGAATTTAATACAAAAGGAACAATGCCGACTTAAGTACAAGTGGACTGAAACTCTAACTTTCTATGATTTGAAGCTCTGCTGTGAGTCCAGTTTTAGTTTCCGATGCTTCACTTCAGGTTTACTGTATCAATTGGACCTTCTTATTGACGATGAAACACAGAAATTGCATCCGAATTTAATACAAAAGGCAAATTGCCGACTTAAGTACAAGAGAACTGAAACTCTCAATTCCTATGATTTGAACCTCTGCTGTGAGTCCAGTTTTAGTTTCCGATGCTTCACTTCAGGTTTACTGTATCCCTTGGACCTTCTTATTGAAGATGAAACATAGAAATTGCGTCCGAATTAAATACAAAAGCACAATGCCGACTTAAGTACAAGAGGACTGAAACTCTAACGTTCTATGATTTGAACCTCTGCTGTGAGTCCAGTTTTAGTTTCAGATGCTTCACTTCAGGTTTACTGTATCCCTTGTACCTTCTTGTTGACGATGAAACACAGAAATTGCATCCGAATTCAATACAAAAGGCACAATGTCGACTTAAGTACAAGTGGACTGAAACTCTAACTTTCTATGATTTGAACCTCTGCTGTGAGTCCAGTTTTAGTTTCCGATGCTTCACTTCAGGTTTACTGTATCCCTTGGACCTTCTTATTGACGATGAAACACAGAAATTTCATTCGAATTTAATACAAAAGGCACAATGCCGACTTACGTACAAGAGGACTGATACTCTAACTTTCAATGATTTGAACCTCTCCTGTGAGTCCAGTTTTAGATTCCGATGCTTCACTTCGGGTTTACTGTATCCCTTGGAGTCTCTTATTGACGATGAAACACAGAAATTGCATCCGAATTTAATGCAAAAGGCACAATGCCGACTTAAGTACATGAGGACTGAAACTCTAACTTTCTATGATTTGAACCTCTGCTGTGAGACCAGTTTTAGTTTCCGATGCTTCACTTCAGGTTGACTGTATCCCTTGGACCTTCTTATTGACGATGAAACACAGAATGTGCATCCGAATTTAATACAAAAGGCACAATGCCGACTTACGTACAGGAGGACTGAAACTCTAACTTTCTATGATTAGAACCTCTGCTGTGAGTCCAGTTTTAGTTTCCGATGCTTAACTTCAGGTTTACTGTATCCCTTGGACCTTCTTATTGACGATGAAACACTGAAATTGCATCCGATTTTAATACAAAGGCACAATGCCGACTTATGTACAAGAAGACTGAAACTCTAACTTTCTATGATTGAAGCTCTGCTGTGAGTCCAGTTTTAGTTTCCGATGCTTCACTTCAGGTTTACTGTAGCCCTTGCACCTTCTTATTGACGATGAAACACAGAAATTGCATCCGAATTCAATACAAAAGGCACAATGCCGACTTGAGTACAAGAGGACTGAAACTCTAACTTTCTATGAATTGAACCACTGCCGTGAGTCCAGTTTTTGTTTCCGATGCTTCACTTCAGGTTTACTGTATTCCTTGGACCTTCTTATTGACGATGAAACACAGAAATTGCATCCGAATTTAATACATAAGGCACAATGCCGACTTAAGTACAAGAGGACTGAAACTATAACTTTCTATGATTTGAACCTCTGCTGTGAGTCCAGTTTTAGTTTCCGATGCTTCACTTCAGGTTTACTGTATCCCTTGGACCTTCTTATTGACGAAGAAACACAGAAATTGCATCCGAATTAAATACAAAAGGCACAGTGCCGACTTAAGAACAAAAGGACTGAAACTCTAACTTTCTATGATTTAAACCTCTGCTGTGGGTCCAGTTTTAGTTTCCGATGCTTCACTTCATGTTTACTGTATCCCTTGGACCTTCCTACTGACGATGAAACACAGAAATTGCATCCGAATTTAATAAAAAAGGCACAATGCCAACTTAAGTACAAGAGGACTGATACTCTAACTTTCTATGATTTGAACCCCTTTTGTGAGTCCAGTTTTAGTTTCCGAAGCTTCACTTCAGGTTTACTGTATCCCTTGGACCTTCTTATTGACGATGAAACACAGAAATTGCATCCGAATTTAATAGAAAAGGCACAATGCCGACTTAAGTACAAGAGGACTGATACTCTATCTTTCTATGATTTGAACCCCTCCTGTGAGTCCAGTTTTAGATTCCGATGCTTAACCTCTGGTTTACTGTATCCCTTGGACCTTCATATTGACGATGAAACACAGAAATTGCATCCGAATTTAATACAAAAGGCATAATGCCGACTTAAGTAAAAGAGGACTGATACTCTAACTTTCTATGATTTGAACCTCTCCTGTGAGTCCAGTTTTAGATTCCGATGCTTCACTTCGGGTTTACTGTATCCCTTGGACCCTCTTATTGACGGTGAAACACAGAAATTGCATCCGAATTTAATACAAAAGGCACAATGCCGACTTAAGTACTTGGGGACTGAAAGTCTAACTTTCTATGATTTGAACCTCTGCTGTGAGACCAGTTTTAGTTTCCGATGCTTCACTTCAGGTTTACTGTATCCCTTGGACCTTCTTATTGACGATGAAACACAGAATGTGCATCCGAATTTAATACAAAAGGCACAATGCCGACTTACGTACAAGAGGACTGAAACTCTAACTTTCTATGATTTGAACCTCTGCTGTCAGTCCAGTTTTAGTTTCCGATGTTTAACTTCAGGTTTACTGTATCCCTTGGACCTTTTTATTGACGATGAAACACAGAAATTGCATCCGAATTTAATACAAAAGGAACAATGCCGACTTAAGTACAAGAGGACTGAAACTCTAACTTTCTATGATTTGAAGCTCTGCTGTGAGTCCAGTTTTAGTTTCCGATGCTTCACTTCAGGTTTACTGTATCAATTGGACCTTCTTATTGACGATGAAACACAGAAATTGCATCCGAATTTAATACAAAAGGCAAATTGCAGACTTAAGTACAAGAGAACTGAAACTCTCACTTCCTATGATTTGAACCTCTGCTGTGAGTCCAGTTTTAGTTTCCGATGCTTCACTTCAGGTTTACTGTATCCCTTGGACCTTCTTATTGAAGATGAAACATAGAAATTGCGTCCGAATTTAATACAAAAGCACAATGCCGACTTAAGTACAAGAGGACTGAAACTCTAACGTTCTATGATTTGAACCTCTGCTGTGAGTCCAGTTTTAGTTTCAGATGCTTCACTTCAGGTTTACTGTATACCTTGTAACTTCTTCTTGACGATGAAACACAGAAATTGCATCCGAATTCAATACAAAAGGCACAATGTCGACTTAAGTACAAGAGGACTGAAACTCTAACTTTCTATGATTTGAACCTCTGCTGTGAGTCCAGTTTTAGTTTCCGATGCTTCACTTCAGGTTTACTGTATCCCTTGGACCTTCTTATTGACGATGAAACACAGAAATTTCATTCGAATTTAATACAAAAGGCACAATGCCGACTTACGTACAAGAGGACTGAAACTCTAACTTTCTATGATTTGAACCTCAGCTGTGAGTCCAGTTTTAGTTTCCGATGCTTAACTTCAGGTTTACTGTATCCCTTGGACCTACTTATTGACGATGAAACACAGAATTTGCATCCGAATTTAATAGAAAAGGCACAATGCCGACTTAAGTACAAGAGGACTGATACTCTAACATTCTATGATTTGAACCTCTCCTGTGAGTCCAGTTTTAGATTCCGATGCTTCACTTCGGGTTTACTGTATCCCTTGGACCCTCGTATTGACGATGAAACACAGAAATAGCATCCGAATTTAATACAAAAGGCACAATGCCGACTTAAGTGCAAGAGGACTGAATCTCTAACTTTCTATGATTGAAACCTCTGCTGTGAGTCCAGTTTTAGTTTCCGATGCTTCACTTAAGGTTTACTGTATCCCTTGGACCTTCTTATTGACGATGAAACACAGAAATTGCATTCGAATTTAATACAAAGGCACAATGCCGACTTACGTACAAGAAGACTGAAACTCTAACTTTCTATGATTTGAACCTCTGCTGTGAGTCCAGTTTTAGTTTCCGATGCTTAACTTCAGGTTTACTGTATCCCTTGGACCTTCTTATTGACGATGAAACACAGAAATTGCATCCGAATTTAATAAAAAAGGCACAATGCCGACTTAAGTACAAGAGGACTGTAACTCTAACTTTCTATGATTTGAACCTCTGCTGTGAGCCCAGTTTTAGTTTCCGATGCTTCACTTCAGGTTTACTGTATCTCTGGGACCTTCTTATTGACGATGATAGACAGAAATTGCATCTGACTTTAATAAAAAAGGCACAATGCCGACTTAAGTACAAGAGGACAGATACTCTAACTTTCTATGATTTGAACCTCTGCTGTGAGACCAGTTTTAGATTCCGATGCTTAACTTCAGGTTTACTGTATCCCTTGGACTTTCTTATAGACGATGAAACTCAGAAATTGCATCCGAATTTAATACAAAAGGCACAATGCCGACTTAAGTACAAGAGGACTGAAACTCTAACTTTCTATGATTTGAACAACTGCTGTGGGTCCAGTTTTAGTTTTCGATGCTTCACTTCATGTTTACTGTATCCCTTGGACCTTCCTATTGACGATGAAACACAGAAATTGCATCCGAATTTAATAAAAAAGGCACAATGCCAACTTAAGTACAAGAGAACTGATACTCTAACTTTCTATGATTTGAACCCCTCCTGTGAGTCCAGTTTTAGTTTCCGATGCTTCACTTCAGGTTTACTGTATCCCTTGGACCTTCTTATTGACGATGAAACACAGAAATTGCATCCGAATTTAATAAAAAAGGCACAATGGCGACTTAAGTACAAGAGGACTGATACTCTAACTTTCTATGATTTGAACCCCTCCTGTGAGTCCAGTTTTAGATTCCGATGCTTAACCTCTGGTTTACTGTATCCCTTGGACCTTCTTGTTGACGATGAAACACAGAATGTGCATCCGAATTTAATACAAAAGGCACAATGCCGACTTACGTACAAGTGGAATGAAACTCTAACTTCCTATGATTTGAACCTCTGCTGTGAGTCCAGTTTTGGTTTCCGATGCTTAACTTCAGGTTCACTGTATCCCTTGGACATTCTTATTGACGATGATACACAGACATTGCATCCGAATGTAATACAAAATTCACAATGCCGACTTAAGTACAAGAGGACTGAAACTCTAACTTTCTATGATTTGAACCTCTCCTGTGAGTCCAGTTTTGGTTTCCGATGCTTCACTTCAGGTTTACTGTATCCCTTGGACCTTCATATTGACGATGAAACATAGAAATTGCATCCGAATTTAATACAAAAGGCACAATGCCGACTTAAGTCCAAGAGGACTGAAACTCTAACTTTCTATGATTTGAATCTCTGCTGTGAGTCCAGTTTTAGTTTCCGATGCTTCACTTCAGGTTTACTGTATCCCTTGTACCTTCTTATTGACGATGAAACACAGAAATTGCATCCGCATTTAATACAAAAGGCACAATGCCGACTTAAGTACAAGAGGACTGACACTCTAACTTTGTATGATTTGAATCTCTGCTGTGAGTCCAGTTTTAGTTTCCGATGCTTCACTTCAGGTTTACTGTATCCCTTGGACCTTCTTATTGACGATGAAACACAGAAATTGCATTCGAATTTAATACAAAAGGTACAATGCTGACTTACGTACAAGAGGACTGAAACTTTAACTTTCTATGATTTCAACCTCTGCTGTGAGTCCAGTTTTTCTTTCCGAAGCTTAACTTCAGGTTTACTGTATCCCTTGGACCTTCTTATTGACGATGAAACACCGAAATTGCATCCGAATTTAATACAAAAGGCACAATGCCGACTTAAGTACAAGAGGACAGATACTCTAACTTTCTATGATTTGAACCCCTCCTGTGAGTCCAGTTTTAGATTCCGATGCTTAACTTCAGGTTTACTGTGTCCCTTGGACCTTCTTACTGACGATGAAACACAGAAATTGCATCCGAATTTAATACAAAAGGCACAATGCCGACTTAAGTACAAGAGGACTGATACTCTAACTTTCTATGATTTGAACCCCTCCTGTGAGTCCAGTTTTAGATTCCGATGCTTAACTTCAGGTTTACTGTATCCCTTGGACCGTCTTATTGACGATGAAACGCAGAAATTGCATCCGAATTTAATACAAAATGCACAATGCCGACTTAAGTACAAGAGGACTGAAACTCTAACTTTCTATGATTTGAACCTCTGCTGTGAGTCGAGTTTTAGTTTCTCATGCTTCACTTCAGGTATACTGTATCCCTTGGACCTTCTTATTGACGATAAAACATAGAGATTGCATCCGAAGTTAATACAAAAGGCACAATGCCGACTTAAGTAGAAGAGGGCTGAAACTCTAACTTTCTATGTTTTGAAACTCTGTTGTGAGTCCAGTTTTACTTTCCGCTGCTTCACTTCAGGTTTACTGTATCCCTTGCACCTTCTTATTGACGATGAAACACAGAAATTGCATCCGAAATTAATAATAAAGGCACAATGCCGACTTAAGTACAAGAGGACTGATACTCTAACTTTCTATGATTTGAACCCGTCCTGTGAGTCCAGTTTTAGATTCCGATGCTTAACTTCAGGTTTACTGTATCCCTTGGACCTTCTTATTGACGATGAAACACAGAAATTGCATCCGAATTTAACAAAAAAGGCACAATGCCGACTTAAGTACAAGAGGACTGAAACTCTAACTTTCTATGATTTGAACCTCTGCTGTGAGACCAGTTTTAGATTCCGATGTTGAACTTCAGGTTTACTGTATCCCTTGGACTTTCTTATAGACGATGAAACACAGAAATTGCATCCAAATTTCATACAAAAGGCACAATGCCGACTTAAGTTCAAGAGGACTGATACTCTAACTTTCTATGATTTGAACCCCTCCTGTGAGTCCTGTTTTAGATTCCGATGCTTAACTTCTGGTTTACTGTATCCCTTGGACCTTCTTATTGACGATGAAACACAGAAATTGCATCCGAATTTAATACAAAAGGCACAATGCCGACTTAGGTACAACAGTACTGAAACTGTAATTTTCTATGATTTGAACCTCTGCTGTGAGTCCAGTTTTAGTTTCCGATGCTTCACTTCAGGTTTACTGTATTCCTTGGACCTTCTTATTGACGATGGAACACAGAAATTGCATCCGAATTTAATACAAAAGGCACAATGCCGACTTAAGTACAAGAGGACCGAAAATCTAACTTTCTATGATTTGAACCTCAGCTGTGAGTCCAGTTTTAGTTTCCGATGCTTCACTTCTGGTTTACTGTTTCCCTTGGACCTTCTTATTGGCGATGAAACAAAGAAACTGCATCCGAATTTAATACAAAAGGCACAATGCCAACTTAAGTACAGGAGGACTGAAACTCTAACTTTCTATGATTTGAACCTATGCTGTGAGTCCAGTTTAGTTTCCGTTGCTTCACTTCAGGTTTACTGTATTCCTTGGACCTTCCTATTGACGATGAAACACAGAAATTGCATCCGAATTTAATAAAAAAGGCACAATGCCGACTTAAGTACAAGAGGACTGATACTCTAACCTTTCTACGATTTGAACCCCTCCTGTGAGTCCAGTTTTAGTTTCCGATGCTTCACTTCTGGTTTACTGTATCCCTTGGACCTTCTTATTGACGATGAAACACAGAAATTGCATCCGAATTTAATAAAAAAGGCACAATGCCGACTTAAGTACAAGAGGACTGATACTCTAATTTTATATGGTTTGAACCCCTCCTGTGAGTCCAGGTTTTAGATTCCGATGCTTAACTTCTGGTTTACTGTATCCCTTGGACGTTCTTATTGACGATGAAACACAGAATGTACATCCGAATTTAATAAAAAAGGCACAATGCCGACTTACGTACAAGAGGACTGAAACTCTAACTTTCTATGATTTGAACCTCTGCTGTGAGTCCAGTTTTAGTTTCCGATGCTTAACTTCAGGTTTACTGTATCCCTTGGACCTTATTATTGACGATGAAACACAGAAATTGCATCCGAATTTAATATAAAAGGCACAATGCCGACTTAAGTACAAGAGGACTGAAACTCTAACTTACTATGATTTGAACCTCTGCTGTGAGTCCAGTTTTAGTTTCCGATGCTTCACTTCAGGTTTCTGTATCCCTTGGACGTTCTTATTGACGATGAAACACAGAAATTGCATCCGAATTTAATACAAAAGGCAAATTCCCGACTTAAGAACAAGAGGACTGAAACTCTCACTCTCTATGATTTGAACCTCTGCTGTGAGTCCAGTTTTAGTTTCCGATGCTTCACTTCAGGTTTACTGTATCCCTTGGACCTTCTTATTGAAGATGAAACATAGAAATTGCATCCGAATTTAATACAATAGGCACAATGCCGACTTATGTACAAGAGGACTGAAACCCTAACTTTCTATCATTTGAACCTCTGCTGTGAGTCCAGTTTTTCTTTCCGATGCTTATCTTCAGGTTTACTGTATCCCTTGGACCTTCTTATTGACGATGAAACACAGAAATTGCATCCGAATTTAATACAAAAGGCACAATGCCGACTTAAGTACAAGAGGACAGATACTCTAACTTTCTATGATTTGAACCCCTCCTGTGAGTCCAGTTTTAGATTCCGATGCTTAACTTCAGGTTTACTGTATCCCTTGGACTTTCTTACTGACGATGAAACACAGAAATTGCATCCGAATTTAATACAAAAGGCACAATGCCGACTTAAGTACAAGAGGACTGATACTCTAACTTTCTATGATTTGAACCCCTCCTGTGAGTCCAGTTTTAGATTCCGATGCTTAACTTCAGGTTTACTGTATCCCTTGGACCTTCTTATTGACGATGAAACACAGAAATTGCATCCGAATTTAATACAAAAGGCACAATGCCGACTTAAGTAGAAGAGGACTGAAACTCTACCTTTCTATGATTTGAAACTCTGTTGTGAGTCCAGTTTTACTTTCCGATGCTTCACTTCAGGTTTACTGTATCCCTTGCACCTTCTTATTGACGATGAAACACAGAAATTGCATCCGAAATTAATAATAAAGGCACAATGCCGACTTACGTACAAGTGGAATGAAAATCTAACTTCCTATGATTTGAACCTCTGCTGTGAGTCCAGTTTTGGTTTCCGATGCTTACCTTCAGGTTCACTGTATCCCTTGGACATTCTTATTGACGATGATACACAGACATTGCATCCGAATGTAATACAAAATTCACAATGCCGACTTAAGTACAAGAGGACTGAAACTCTAACTTTCTATGATTTGAACCTCTCCTGTGAGTCCAGTTTTGGTTTCCGATGCTTCACTTCAGGTTTACTGTATCCCTTGGACCTTCATATTGACGATGAAACATAGAAATTGCATCCGAATTTAATACAAAAGGCACAATGCCGACTTAAGTACAAGAGGACTGAAACTCTAACTTTCTATGATTTGAATCTCTGCTGTGAGTCCAGTTTTAGTTTCCGATGCTTCACTTCAGGTTTACTGTTTCCCTTGTACCTTCTTATTGACGATGAAACACAGAAATTGCATCCGCATTTAATACAAAAGGCACAATGCCGACTTAAGTACAAGAGGACTGACACTCTAACTTTGTATGATTTGAATCTCTGCTGTGAGTCCAGTTTTAGTTTCCGATGCTTCACTTCAGGTTTACTGTATCCCTTGGACCTTCTTATTGACGATGAAACACAGAAATTGCATTCGAATTTAATACAAAAGGCACAATGCTGACTTACGTACAAGAGGACTGAAACTTTAACTTTCTATGATTTCAACCTCTGCTGTGAGTCCAGTTTTTCTTTCCGAAGCTTAACTTCAGGTTTACTGTATCCCTTGGACCTTCTTATTGACGATGAAACACCGAAATTGCATCCGAATTTAATACAAAAGGCACAATGCCGACTTAAGTACAAGAGGACAGATACTCTAACTTTCTATGATTTGAACCCCTCCTGTGAGTCCAGTTTTAGATTCCGATGCTTAACTTCAGGTTTACTGTGTCCCTTGGACCTTCTTACTGACGATGAAACACAGAAATTGCATCCGAATTTAATACAAAAGGCACAATTCCGACTTAAGTACAAGAGGACTGATACTCTAACTTTCTATGATTTGAACCCCTCCTGTGAGTCCAGTTTTAGATTCCGATGCTTAACTTCAGGTTTACTGTATCCCTTGGACCTTCTTATTGACGATGAAACACAGAAATTGCATCCGAATTTAATACAAAATGCACAATGCCGACTTAAGTACAAGAGGACTGAAACTCTAACTTTCTATGATTTGAACCTCTGCTGTGAGTCGAGTTTTAGTTTCTCATGCTTCACTTCAGGTATACTGTATCCCTTGGACCTTCTTATTGACGATAAAACATAGAAATTGCATCCGAAGTTAATACAAAAGACACAATGCCGACTTAAGTAGAAGAGGACTGAAACTCTAACTTTCTATGATTTGAAACTCTGTTGTGAGTCCAGTTTTACTTTCCGCTGCTTCACTTCAGGTTTACTGCATCCCTTGCACCTTCTTATTGACGATGAAACACAGAAATTGCATCCGAAATTAATAATAAAGGCACAATGCCGACTTAAGTACAAGAGGACTGATACTCTAACTTTCTATGATTTGAACCCGTCCTGTGAGTCCAGTTTTAGATTCCGATGCTTAACTTCAGGTTTACTGTATCCCTTGGACCTTCTTATTGACGATGAAACACAGAAATTGCATCCGAATTTAACAAAAAAGGCACAATGCCGAATTAAGTACAAGAGGACTGAATCTCTAACTTTCTATGATTTGAACCTCTGCTGTGAGACCAGTTTTAGATTCCGATGTTGAACTTCAGGTTTACTGTATCCCTTGGACTTTCTTATAGACGATGAAACACAGAAATTGCATCCAAATTTAATACAAAAGGCACAATGCCGACTTAAGTTCAAGAGGACTGATACTCTAACTTTCTATGATTTGAACCCCTCCTGTGAGTCCTGTTTTAGATTCCGATGCTTAACTTCTGGTTTACTGTATCCCTTGGACCTTCTTATTGACGATGAAACACAGAAATTGCATCCGAATTTAATACAAAAGGCACAATGCCGACTTAGGTACAAGAGTACTGAAACTGTAATTTTCTATGATTTGAACCTCTGCTGTGAGTCCAGTTTTAGTTTCCGATGCTTCACTTCAGGTTTACTGTATTCCTTGGACCTTCCTATTGACGATGGAACACAGAAATTGCATCCGAATTTAATACAAAAGGCACAATGCCGACTTAAGTACAAGAGGACCGAAAATCTAACTTTCTATGATTTGAACCTCTGCTGTGAGTCCAGTTTTAGTTTCCGATGCTTCACTTCTGGTTTACTGTTTCCCTTGGACCTTCTTATTGGCGATGAAACAAAGAAACTGCACCGAATTTAATACAAAAGGCACAATGCCAACTTAAGTACAGGAGGACTGAAACTCTAACTTTCTAAGATTTGAACCTATGCTGTGAGTCCAGTTTAGTTTCCGTTGCTTCACTTCAGGTTTACTGTATTCCTTGAACCTTCCTATTGACGATGAAACACAGAAATTGCATCCGAATTTAATAAAAAAGGCACAATGCCGACTTAAGTACAAGAGGACTGATACTCTAACTTTCTACGATTTGAACCCCTCCTGTGAGTCCAGTTTTAGTTTCCGATGCTTCACTTCTGGTTTACTGTATCCCTTGGACCTTCTTATTGACGATGAAACACAGAAATTGCATCCGAATTTAATAAAAAAGGCACAATGCCGACTTAAGTACAAGAGGACTGATACTCTAATTTTCTATGGTTTGAACCCCTCCTGTGAGTCCAGTTTTAGATTCCGATGCTTAACTTCTGGTTTACTGTATCCCTTGGACGTTCTTATTGACGATGAAACACAGAATGTACATCCGAATTTAATAAAAAAGGCACAATGCCGACTTACGTACAAGAGGACTGAAACTCTAACTTTCTATGATTTGAACCTCTGCTGTGAGTCCAGTTTTAGTTTCCGATGCTTAACTTCAGGTTTACTGTATCCCTTGGACCTTATTATTGACGATGAAACACAGAAATTGCATCCGAATTTAATATAAAAGGCACAATGCCGACTTAAGTACAAGAGGACTGAAACTCTAACTTACTATGATTTGAACCTCTGCTGTGAGTCCAGTTTTAGTTTCCGATGCTTCACTTCAGGTTTACTGTATCCCTTGGACGTTCTTATTGACGATGAAACACAGAAATTGCATCCGAATTTAATACAAAAGGCAAATTCCCGACTTAAGAACAAGAGGACTGAAACTCTCACTCTCTATGATTTGAACCTCTGCTGTGAGTCCAGTTTTAGTTTCCGATGCTTCACTTCAGGTTACTGTATCCCTTGGACCTTCTTATTGAAGATGAAACATAGAAATTGCATCCGAATTTAATACAATAGGCACAATGCCGACTTATGTACAAGGGACTGAAACCCTAACTTTCTATCATTTGAACCTCTGCTGTGAGTCCAGTTTTCTTTCCGATGCTTATCTTCAGGTTTACTGTATCCCTTGGACCTTCTTATTGACGATGAAACACAGAAATTGCATCCGAATTTAATACAAAAGGCACAATGCCGACTTAAGTACAAGAGGACAGATACTCTAACTTTCTATGATTTGAACCCCTCCTGTGAGTCCAGTTTTAGATTCCGATGCTTAACTTCAGGTTTACTGTATCCCTTGGACTTTCTTACTGACGATGAAACACAGAAATTGCATCCGAATTTAATACAAAAGGCACAATGCCGACTTAAGTACAAGAGGACTGATACTCTAACTTTCTATGATTTGAACCCCTCCTGTGAGTCCAGTTTTAGATTCCGATGCTTAACTTCAGGTTTACTGTATCCCTTGGACCTTCTTATTGACGATGAAACACAGAAATTGCATCCGAATTTAATACAAAAGGCACAATGCCGACTTAAGTAGAAGAGGACTGAAACTCTACCTTTCTATGATTTGAAACTCTGTTGTGTGTCCAGTTTTACTTTCCGATGCTTCACTTCAGGTTTACTGTATCCCTTGCACCTTCTTATTGACGATGAAACACAGAAATTGCATCCGAAATTAATAATAAAGGCACAATGCCGACTTAAGTACAAGAGGACTGATACTCTAACTTTCTATGATTTGAACCCCTCCTGTGAGTCCAGTTTTAGATTCCGATGCTTAACTTCTGGTTTACTGTATCCCTTGGACCTTCTTATTGACGATGAAACACAGATATTGCATCCGAATTTAATACAAAAGGCACAATGCCGACTTAGGTACAAGAGTACTGAAACTGTAATTTTCTATGATTTGAACCTCTGCTGTGAGTCCAGTTTTAGTTTCCGATGCTTCACTTCAGGTTTACTGTATTCCTTGGACCTTCTTATTGACGATGAAACACTGAAATTTCATCCGAATTTAATACAAAAGGCACAATGCCGACTTAAGTACAAGAGGACTGAAAATCTAACTTTCTATGATTTGAACCTCTGCTGTGAGTCCAGTTTTAGTTTCCGATGCTTCACTTCTGGTTTACTGTTTCCCTTGGACCTTCTTATTGACGATGAAACAAAGAAACTGCATCCGAATTTAATACAAAAGGCACAATGCCCACTTAAGTACAGGAGGACTGAAACTCTAACTTTCTATGATTTGAACCTCTGCTGTGAGTCCAGTTAAGTTTCCGTTGCATCACTTCAGGTTTACTGTATTCCTTGGACCTTCTTATTGACGATGAAACAAAGAAACTGCATCCGAATTTAATACAAAAGGCACAATGCCTACTTAAGTACAGGAGGACTGAAACTCTAACTTTCTATGATTTGAACCTCTGCTGTGAGTCCAGTTTAGTTTCCGTTGCTTCACTTCAGGTTTACTGTATTCCTTGGACCTTCCTATTGACGATGAAACACAGAAATTGCATCCGAATTTCATAAAAAAGGCACAATGCCGACTTAAGTACAAGAGGACTGATACTCTAACTTTCTACGATTTGAACCCCTCCTGTGAGTCCAGTTTTAGTTTCCGATGCTTCACTTCTGGTTTACTGTATCCCTTGGACCTTCTTATTGACGATGAAACACAGAAATTGCATCCGAATTTAATAAAAAAGGCACAATGCCGACTTAAGTACAAGAGGACTGATACTCTAATTTTCTATGGTTTGAACCCCTCCTGTGAGTCAAGTTTTAGATTCCGATGCTTAACTTCTGGTTTACTGTATCCCTTGGACCTTCTTATTGACGATGAAACACAGAAATTGCATCCGAATTTAATACAAAAGGCACAATGCCGACTTAATTAAAAAAGGACTGATACTCTACCTTTCTATGATTTGAACCTCTCCTGTGAGTCCAGTTATAGATTCCGATGCTTCACTTCGGGTTTACTGTTTCCCTTGGCCCTCTTATTGACGATGAAACACAGAAATTGCATCCGAATTTAATACAAAAGGCAAATTCCCGACTTAAGAACAAGAGGACTGACACTCTCACTCTCTATGATTTGAACCTCTGCTGTGAGTCCAGTTTTAGTTTCCGATGCTTCACTTCAGGTTTACTGTATCCCTTGGACCTTCTTATTGAAGATGAAACATAGAAATTGCATCCGAATTTAATACAATAGGCACAATGCCGACTTATGTACAAGAGGACTGAAACTCTAACTTTCTATCATTTGAACCTCTGCTGTGAGTCCAGTTTTTCTTTCCGATGCTTAACTTCAGGTTTACTGTATCCCTTGGACCTTCGTATTGACGATGAAACACAGAAATTGCATCCGAATTTAATACAAAAGGCACAATGCCGACTTAAGTACAAGAGGACAGATACTCTAACTTTCTATGATTTGAACCCCTCCTGTGAGTCCAGTTTTAGATTCCGATGCTTAACTTCAGGTTTACTGTATCCCTTGGACCTTCTTACTTACGATGAAACACAGAAATTGCATCCGAATTTAATACAAAAGGCACAATGCCGACTTAAGTACAAGAGGACTGAAAATCTAACTTTCTATGATTTGAACCTCTGCTGTGAGTCCAGTTTTAGTTTCCGATACTTCACTTCTGGTTTACTGTTTCCCTTGGACCTTCTTATTGACGATGAAACAAAGAAACTGCATCCGAATTTAATACAAAAGGCACAATGCCAACTTAAGTACAGGAGGACTGAAACTCTAGCTTTCTATGATTCGAACCTCTGCTGTGAGTCCAGTTTAGTTTCCGTTGCTTCACTTCAGGTTTACTGTATTCCTTGGACCTTCCTATTAACGATGAAACACAGAAATTGCATCCGAATTTAATAAAAAAGCACAATGCCGACTTCAGTACAAGAGGACTGATACTCTAACTTTCTACGATTTGAACCCCTCCTGTGAGTCCAGTTTTAGTTTCCGATGCTTCACTTCAGGTTTACTGTATCCCTTGGACCTTCTTATTGAAGATGAAACATAGAAATTGCATCCGAATTTAATACAATAGGCACAATGCCGACTTATGTACAAGAGCACTGAAACTCTAACTTTCTATCATTTGAACCTCTGCTGTGAGTCCAGTTTTTGTTTCCGATGCTTCACTTCAGGTTTACTGTATCCCTTGTACCTTCTTATTGACGATGAAACACAGAAATTGCATCCGAATTTAATACAAAGGGCACAATGCCGACTTAAGTACAAGAGGACTGAAACTCTAACTTTCTATGATTTGAACCTCTGCTGTGAGTTCAGTTTTAGTTTCCGATGCTTCACTTCAGGTTTACTGTATCCCTTGGACCTTCTTATTGACGATGAAACACAGAAATTGCATCCGAATTTAATAGAAAAGGCACAATGCCGACTTAAGTACAAGAGGACTGATACTCTAACTTTCTATGATTTGAACCTCTGCTGTGAGTCCAGTTTTAGTTTCCGATGCTTCACGTCAGGTTTACTGTATCCCTTGGACCTTCTTATTGACGATGAAACACAGAAATTGCACCCGGAATTAATAAAAAAGGCACAATGCCGACTTAAGTACAAGAGGACTGATATTCTAACTTTCTATGATTTTAACCCCTCCTGTGAGACCAGTTTTAGATTCCGATGCTTAACTTCAGGTTTACTGTATCCCTTGGACCTTCATATTGACGATGAAACACAGAAATTGCATCCGAATTTAATACAAAAGGCACAATGCCGACTTAAGTACAAGAGGACTGAAACTCTAACTTTCTATGATTTGAACCTCTGCTGTGAGTCCAGTTTTACTTTACGATGCTTCACTTCATGTTTACTGTATCTGGTGGATCTTCTTATTGACGATGAAACACAAAAATTGCATCCGAATTTAATACAAAAGGCACAATGCCGACTTAAGCGCAAGAGGACTGATACTCTAAATTTCTATGACTTGAACCTCTGCTGTGGTTTCAGTTTTAGTTTCCGATGCTTCACTTCAGGTTTACTGTATCCCTTGGACCTTCTTATTGACGATGAAACACAGAAATTGCATCCGTATTTAATACAATAGGCACAATGCCGACTTAAGTAAAAAAGGACTGAAACTCTAACTTTCTATGATTTGAACCTCTCCTGTGAGTCCAGTTTTAGATTCCGATGCTTCACTTCGGGTTTACTGTTTCCCTTAGACCCTCTTATTGACGATGAAACACAGAAATTGCATCGGAATTTAATAAAAAGGCACAATGCCGACTTAAGTACATGAGGACTGAAACCCTAACTTTCTATGATTTGAACCTCTGCTGTGAGACCAGTTTTAGTTTCCGATGCTTCACTTCAGGTTTACTGTATCCCTTGGACCTTCTTATTGATGATGAAACACAGAATGTACATCCGAATTTAATAAAAAAGGCACAATGCCGACTTACGTACAAGAGGACTGAAACTCTAACTTTCTATGATTTGAACCTCTGCTGTGAGTCCAGTTTTAGTTTCCGATGCTTAACTTCAGGTTTACTGTATCCCTTGGCCCTTATTATTGACGATGAAACACAGAAATTGCATCCGAATTTAATAGAAAAGGCACAATGCCGACTTAAGTACAAGAGGACTGAAACTCGAACTTACTATGATTTGAACCTCTGCTGTGAGTCCAGTTTTAGTATCCGATGCTTCACTTCAGGTTTACTGTATCCCTTGGACCTTCTTATTGACGATGAAACACAGAAATTGCATCCGAATTTAATACAAAAGGCAAATTCCCGACTTAAGAACATGAGGACTGAAACTCTCACTCTCTATGATTTGAACCTCTGCTGTGAGTCCAGTTTTAGTTTCCGATGCTTCACTTCAGGTTTACTGTATCCCTTGGACCTTCTTATTGAAGATGAAACATAGAAATTGCATCCGAATTTAATACAAAAGGCACAATGCCGACTTATGTACAAGAGGACTGAAACTCTAACTTTCTATCATTTGAACCTCTGCTGTGAGTCCAGTTTTAGTTTCCGATGCTTCACTTCAGGTTTACTGTATCCCTTGTACCTTCTTATTGACGATGAAACACAGAAATTGCATCCGAATTTAATACAAAAGGCACAATGCCGACTTAAGTACAAGAGGACTGAAACTCTAACTTTCTATGATTTGAACCTCTGCTGTGAGTTCAGTTTTAGTTTCCGATGCTTCACTTCAGGTTTACTGTATCCCTTGGACCTTCTTATTGACGATGAAACACAGAAATTGCATCCGAATTTAATAGAAAAGGCACAATGCCGACTTAAGTACAAGAGGACTGATACTCTAACTTTCTATGATTTGAACCTCTGCTGTGAGTCCAGTTTTAGTTTCCGATGCTTCACGTCAGGTTTACTGTATCCCTTGGACCTTCTTATTGACGATGAAACACAGAAATTGCACCCGGAATTAGTAAAAAAGGCACAATGCCGACTTAAGTACAAGATGACTGATACTCTAACTTTCTATGATTTGAACCCCTCCTGTGAGTCCAGTTTTAGATTCCGATGCTTACCTTCAGGTTTACTGTATCCCTTGGACCATCATATTGACGATGAAACACAGAAATTGCATCCGAATTTAATGCAAAAGGCACAATGCCGACTTAAGTACAAGAAAACTGAAACTCTAACTTTCTATGAGTTGAACCTCTGCTGTGAGTCCAGTTTTACTTTTCGATGCTTCACTTCATCTTTACTGTATCCGGTGGACCTTCTTATTGACGATGAAACACAAAAATTGCATCCGAATTTAATACAAAAGGCACAATGCCGACTTAAGTGCAAGAGGACTGATACTCTAACTTTCTATGACTTGAACCTCTGCTGTGAGTCCAGTTTTAGTTTCCGATGCTTCACTTCAGGTTTACTGTATCCCTTGGACCTTCTTATTGACGATGAAACACAGAAATTGCATCCGAATTTAATAAAAAAGGCACAATGCCGACATAAGTCCAAGAGGACTAATACTATAACTTTCTATGATTTGAACCCCTCCTGTGAGTCCAGTTTTGGATTCCGATGCTTAACTTCAGGTTTACTGTATCCCTTGGACCTTCTTATTGACGATGAAACACAGAAAATACATCCGAAATTAATACAGAAGGCACAATGCCGACATAAGTACAAGAGGACTGAAACTCTAACTTTCTATGATGTGAACCTCTGCTGTGAGTCCACTTTTAGTTTCCGATGCTTAACTGCAGGTTTACTGTATCCCTTGGACCTTCTTATTGACGATGAAACACAGTAATTGCTTCCGAATTTAATAAAAAAGGCACATTGCCGACTTAAGTACAAGAGGACTGATACTCTAACTTTCAATGATATGAACCTCCCCTGTGAGTCCAGTTTTAGATTCCGATGCTTAACTTCAGGTTTACTGTATCCCTTGGACCTTCTTATTGACGATGAAACACAGAATTGCATCCGAATTTAATAAGATGAAACACAGAATTGCATCCGAATTTAATAAAAAAGGCACAATGCCGACTTAAGTACAAGAGGACTGATACTCTAACTTTCTATGATTTGAGCCCCTCCTGTGAGTCCAGTTTTAGATTCCCATGCTTAACTTCAGGTTTTCTGTATCCCTTGGACCTTCTTATTGACGATGAAACACCGAAATTGCATCCGAATTTAATACAAAAGGCACAATGCCGACTTAAGTACAAGAGGACTGAAACTCTAACTTTCTAAGATTTGAACCTCTGCTGTGAGTCCAGTTTTAGTTTCCGATGCTTCACTTCAGGTTTACTGTATCCCTTGGACCTTCGTATTGACGATGAAACACAAAAATTGCATCCGAATTTAATAAAAAAGCACAATGCCGACTTAAGTACAAGAGGACTGATACTCTAACTTTCTATGATTTGAACCTCTGCTGTGAGTCCAGTTTTAGTCTCCGATGCGTCACTTCAGGTTTACTGTATCCCTTGGACCTTCTTATTGACGATGAAACACAGAAATTGCATCCGAATTTAATAAAAAAGGCACAATGCCGACATAAGTCCAAGAGGACTAATACTATAACTTTCTATGATTTGAACCCCTCCTGTGAGCCCAGTTTTAGATTCCGATGCTTAACTTCAGGTTTACTGTATTCCTTGGACCTTCTTATTGACGATGAAACACAGAAATTGCATCCGAATTTAATACAATAGGCACATTGCCGACTTAAGTACAAGAGGACTGAAACTCTAACTTTCTATGATTTGAACCTCTGCTGTGAGTCCAGTTTTAGTCTCCGATGCGTCACTTCAGGTTTACTGTATCCCTTGGACCTTCTTATGACGATGAAACACAGAAATTGCATCCGAATTTAATAAAAAAGGCAAAATGCCGACTTAAGTACAAGAGGACATATACTATAACTTTCTATGATTTGAACCCGTCCTGTGAGTCCAGTTTTAGTTTCCGATGCTTCACTTCAGGTTTACTGTATCCCTTGGAGCTTCTTATTGACGATGAAACACAGAAATTGCATCCGAATTTAATAAAAAAGGCACAATGCCGACTTACGTACGAGAGGACTGATACTCTAATTTTCTATGATTTGAACCCCTCCTGTGAGTACAGATTTAGATTCCGATGCTTATCTTCAGGTTTACTGTATCCCTTGGACCTTCTTATTGACGATGAAACATAGTAATAGCATCCGTAATTAATACAAAAGGCACAATGCCAACTTAAGTACAAGAGGACTGAAACTCTAACTTTCTATGATTTGAACCTCTGCTGTGAGTCCAGTTTTAGTTTCCGCTGCTTCACTTCAGGTTTACTGTCTCCCTTGGACCTTCTATTGACGATGAAACACAGAAATTGCGTCCGAATTTAATAAAAAAGCCACATGCCGACTTACGTACGAGAGGACTGATACTCTAATTTTCTCTGATTTGAACCCCTCCCTGTGAGTACAGATTTAGATTCCGATACTTATCTTCAGGTTTACTGTATCCCTTGGACATTCTTATTGACGATGAGACACAGAAATTGCGTATGAATTTAATAGAAAAGGCACATTGCCGACTTAAGTACAACAGGACTGATACTCTAACTTTCTATGATATGAACCTCTCCTGTGAGTCCAGTTTTAGATTCCGATGCATACCTTCAGGTTTACTGTATCCCATGCACCTTCTTATTGACGATGAAACACAGAAATTGCGTCCGAATTTAATAAAAAGGCACATTGCCGACTTAAGTACAAGAGGACTGAAACTCTAACTTTCTATGATTTGAACCTCTGCTGTGAGTCCAGTTTTAGCTTCCGATGCTTCACTTCAGGTTTACTGTATACTTGGACCTTCTTATTGACGATGAAACACAGAAATTGCATCCGAATTTAATAAAAAAGGCAAAATGCCGACTTAAGTACAAGAGGACGGATACTATAACTTTCTATGATTTGAACCCGTCCTGTGAGTCCAGTTTTAGTTTCCGATGCTTCACTTCATGTTTACTGTATCCCTTGGACCTTCTTATTGACGATGAATCACAAAAATTGCATCCGAATTTATAAAAAAGGCACAATGCCGACTTAAGTAGATGAGGACTGATACTCTAATTTTCTATGATTTGAACCCCTCCTGTGAGTACAGATTGAGATTCTGATGCTTCACTTCAGGTTTACTGTATCCCTTGGACCTTCTTATTGACGATGAAACACAGAAATTGCGTCCGAATTTAATAAAAAAGGCACATTGCCGACTTACGTACAAGAGGACTGAACCTCTAACTTTGATGATCTGAACCTCTGCTGTGAGTCCAGTTTTAGTTTCCGATGCTTCACTTCAGGTTTACTGTATCCCTTGGACCTTCTTATTGACGATGAAACACAGAAATTGCATCCGAATTTAATAAAAAAGGCAAATGCCGACTTAAGTACAAGAGGACTGATACTATAACTTTCTATGATTTGAACCCGTCCTGTGAGTCCAGTTTTAGTTTCCGATGCTTCACTTTACGTTTACTGTATCCCTTGGACCTTCCTATTGACGATGAAACGCAGTAATAGCATCCGAAATTAATACAAAAGGCACAATGCCGACTTAGTACAAGAGGACTGATACTCTAACTTTCTATGATTTGAACCCCTCCTGTGAGTCCAGTTTTAGTTTCCGCTGCTTCACTTCAGGTTTACTGTCTCCTTGGACCTTCTTACTGACGATGAAACACAGAAATTGCGTCCGAATTTAATAAAAAGGCACAATGCCGACTTAAGGACAAGAGGACTGATACTCTAATTTTCTATGATTTGAACCCCTCCTGTGAGTCCAGTTTTAGATTCCGATGCTTAACTTCAGGTTTACTGTATCCCTTGGACATTCTTATTGACGATGAAACACGGAAATTGCATCCGAATTTAATACAAAAGGCACAATGCCGACTTAAGTACAAGGCGACTGATACTCTAACTTTCTTTGATTTGAACCTCTCCTGTGAGTCCAGTTTAGATTCTGAGCTTCACTTCAGGTTTACTGTATCCCTTGGACCTTCTTATTGACGATGAAACACAGAAATTGCATCTGAATTTATAGAAAAGGCACAATGCCGACTTAAGTACAAGAGGACTGATACTCTAACTTTCTATGATTTGAACCTCTGCTGTGAGTCCAGTTTAGTTTCCGATGCTTCACGTCAGGTTTACTGTATCCCTTGGGCCCTCTTATTGCCGATGAAACACAGAAATTGCATCCGAATTTAATAAAAAGGCAAAATGCCGACTTAAGTACAAGTGGACTGATACTATAACTTTCTATGATTTAAACCCGTCCTGTGAGTCCAGTTTTAGTTTCCGATGCTTCACTTCAGGTTTACTGTATTCCTTGACCTTCTTATTGACGATGAAACACAGAAATTGCATCCGAATTTAATGAAAAAGGCACAATGCCGACTTAAGTACAAGAGGACTGATACTCTAATTTTCTATGATTTGAACCTCTCCTGTGAGTGCAGATTTAGATTCCGATTCTTAACTTCAGTTTACTGTATCCCTTGGACCTTCTTATTGATGATGAAACACAGTAATAGCATCCGAAATTAATACAAAAGGCACAATTCCGACTTAAGTACAAGAGGACTGATACTCTAACTTTCTATGATTTGAACCACTCCTGTGAGTCCAGTTTTAGATTCCGATGCTTACCTTCAGGTTTACTGTATCCCTTGGACCTTCGTAATGACGATGAAACACAGAAATTGCATCCGAATTTAATAAAAAAGGCACAATGCCGACTTAAGTACAAGAGGACTGATACTGTAAATTGCTATGATTTGAACCCCTCCTGTGAGTCCAGTTTTAGTTTCCGATGCCACACTTCAGGTTTACTGTATCCCTTGGACCTTGTTATTGACGATGAAACACAGAAATAGCATCCGAATTTAATAAAAAAGCACAATGCCGACTTAAGTACAAGAGGACTGATACTCTAAGTTGCTATGATTTGAACCCCTCCTGTGAGTCCAGTTTTAGTTTCCGATGCCACACTTCAGGTTTACTGTATCCCTTGGACCTTCTTATTGTCGATGAAACACAGAAATTGCATCCGAATTTTATAAATAATGCACAAAGCCGACTTCAGTACAGAGGACCGATACTCTAACTTTCTATGATTTGAACCCCTCCTGTGAGTCCAGTTTTAGTTTCCGATGCTTCACTTCAGGTTTACTGTATCCCTTGGACCTTCTTATTGACGATGAAACACAGAAATTGCATCCGATCTTAATACAAAAGGCACAATGCCGACTAAAGCACAGAGAGTACTGAAACTCTTCCTTTCTATGATTTGAACCTCTGCTGTGAGTCCAGTTTAGTTTCCGATGCTTCACTTCAGGTTTACTGTATCCCTTGGACCTTCTTATTGACGATGAAACACAGAAATTGCATCCGAATTTAATAAAAAAGGCACAATGCCGACTTAAGTACAAGAGGACTGATACTCTAACTTTCTATGATTTGAACCCCTCCTGTGAGTCCAGTTTAAATTCCGATGCTAAACTTCAGGTTTACTGTATCCCTTGGACCTTCTTATTGACGATGAAACACAGAAATTGCATCCGAATTTTATACAAATGGCACAATGCCGACTTAAGTACAAGAGGACTGATACTCTAACTTTCTATGATTTGAACCACTCCTGTGAGTCCAGTTTTAGATTCCGATGCTTACCTTCAGGTTTACTGTATCCCTTGGACCTTCGTAATGACGATGAAACACAGAAATTGCATCCGAATTTAATAAAAAAGGCACAATGCCGACTAAGTACAAGAGGACTGATACTGTAAATTGCTATGATTTGAACCCCTCCTGTGAGTCCAGTTTAGTTTCCGATGCCACACTTCAGGTTTACTGTATCCCTTGGACCTTGTTATTGACGATGAAACTCAGAAATAGCATCCGAATTTAATAAAAAGCACAATGCCGACTTAAGTACAAGAGGACTGATACTCTAAGTTGCTATGATTTGAACCCCTCCTGTGAGTCCAGTTTTAGTTTCCGATGCCACACTTCAGGTTTACTGTATCCCTTGGACCTTCTTATTGACGATGAAACACAGAAATTGCATCCGAATTTTATAAATAATGCACAAAGCCGACTTCAGTACAAGAGGACCGATACTCTAACTTTCTATGATTTGAACCCCTCCTGTGAGTCCAGTTTTAGTTTCCGATGCTTCACTTCAGGTTTACTGTATCCCTTGGACCTTCTTATTGACGATGAAACACAGAAATTGCATCCGATCTTAATACAAAAGGCACAATGCCGACTAAAGCACAAGAGTACTGAAACTCTTCCTTTCTATGATTTGAACCTCTGCTGTGAGTCCAGTTTTAGTTTCCGATGCTTCACTTCAGGTTTACTGTATCCCTTGGACCTTCTTATTGACGATGAAACACAGAAATTGCATCCGAATTTAATAAAAAAGGCACAATGCCGACTTAAGTACAAGAGGACTGATCTCTAACTTTCTATGATTTGAACCCCTCCTGTGAGTCCAGTTTAAATTCCGATGCTAAACTTCAGGTTTACTGTATCCCTTGGACCTTCTTATTGACGATGAAACACAGAAATTGCATCCGAATTTTATACAAATGGCACAATGCCGACTTAAGTACAAGAGGACTGAAACTCTAACTTTCTATGATTTGAACCTCTGCTGTGAGTCCAGTTTTAGTTTCCGATGCTTCACTTCAGGTTTACTGTATCCCTTGAACCTTCTTATTAACGATGAAACACAGAAATTGCATCCGAATTTAATACAAAAGGCACAATGCCGACTAAAGTACTAGAGGACTGTTACTCTAACTTTCTATAATTTGAACCTCTGCTGTGAGTCCAGTTTTAGTTTCCGATGCTTCACTTCAGGTTTACTGTATCCCTTAGACCTTCTTATTGACGATGAAACACAGAAATTGCATCCGAATTTAATACAAAAGGCACAATGCCGACTAAAGTACAAGAGGACTGAAACTCTGACTTTCTATGATTTGAACCTCTCCTGTGAGGCCAGCTTTAGATTCCGATGCTTCACTTCGGGTTTACTGTATCCCTTGGACCCTCTTGTTGACGATTAATCACAGAAATTGCATCCGAATTTAATACAAAAGGCACAATGCCGACTACGTACAATAGGACTGAAACTCTAACTTTCTATGGCTTGAACCTCTGCTGTGAGTCCAGTTTAGTTTCCGATGCTTCACTTCAGGTTTACTGTATCCCTTGGACCTTCTTATTGACGATGAAACGCAGAAATTGCATCCGAATTTAATAAAAAATGCACAATGACGACTTAAGTACAAGCGGACTGATACTCTAACTTTCTATGATTTGAACCTCTGCTGTGAGTCCAGTGTTAGTTTCCGATGCTTCACTTCAGGTTTACTGTATCCCTTGGACCTTCTTATTGACGATGAAACGCAGAAATTATATCCGAATGTAATACAAAAGGCACCATGCCGACTAACGTACAAAGGACTTAAACTCTAACATTCCATGATTTGAACCTCTGCTGTGAGTCCAGTTTTAGTTTCCGATGCTTCACTTCAGGTTTACTGTATCCCTTGGATCTTCTTATTGACGATGAAACACAGAAATTGCATCCGAATTTTATACAAAAGGCACATTGCCGACTGAAGTACTAGAGGACTGTTGCTCTAACTTTCTATGATTTGAACCTCTGCTGTGAGTCCAGTTTTAGTTTCCGATGCTTCACTTCAGGTTTACTGCATCCCTTGGACCTTCTTATTGACGATGAAACACAGAAATTGCATCCGAATTAATACAAAAGGCACAATGCCGACTTAAGTACAAGAGGACTGAAACTCTAACTTTCTATGATTTGAACCTCTGATGTGAGTCCAGTTTTAGTTTCCGATGCTTCACTTCAGGTTTACTGTATCCCTTGGTCCTTCTTATTGACGATGAAACACAGAAATTGCATCCGAATTTAATACAAAAGGCACAATGCCGACTTAAGTACAAGAGGACTGATACTCTAACTTTCTATGATCTGAACCTCTGCTGTGAGTCCAGTTTTAGTTTCCGATGCATCACTTCAGGTTTACTGTATCCCTTGGACCTGCTAATTGACGATAAAACACAGAAATTGCATCCGAATTTAACAAAAAATGCACAATGCCGACTTAAGTACAAGAGGACTGATACTCTAATTTTCTATGATTTGAACCCCTCCTGTGGGTCCAGTTTTAGATTCCAATGCTTAACTTCAGGTTTACTGTATCCCTTGGACCTTCTTATTGACGATGAAACACAGAAATTGCATCCGAACTTAATAAAAAAGGCACATTGCCGACTTAAGTACAAGAGGACTGATACTCTAACTTTCTATGATTTGAACCCCTCCTGTGAGTCAAGTTTTAGATTCCGATGCTTAACTTCAGGTTTACTGTATCCCTTGGACCTTCTTATTGACGATGAAACACAGAAATTGCATCCGAATTTAATACAAAAGTCACAGTGCCGACGTAAGTACAAGAGGAATGATACTCTAACTTTCTATGATTTGAACCTCTGCTGTGAGTCCAGTTTTAGATTCCGATGCTTCACTTCAGGTTTACTGTATCCCTTGGACCCCCTTATTGACGATGAAACACAGAAATTGCATCCGAATTTAATACAAAAGGCACAATGCCGACATAGGTACAGGAGGACTGAAACTCTAACTTTCTATGATTTGAACCTCTGCTGTGAGTCCAGTTTTCGTTTCCGATGCTTCACTTCAGGTTTACTGTATCCCTTGGACCTTCTTATTGACGATGAAACACAGAAATTGCATCGGAATTTAATACAAAAAGCACAATGCCGACTTACGTACAAGAGGACTGAAACTCTAACTTTGTATGATTTGAACCTCTGCTGTAAGTCCAGTTTTAGTTTCCGATGCTTCACTTCAGGTTTACTGTATCCCTTGGACCTTCTTATTGACGATGAAACACAGAAATTGCATCCGAATTTAATAAAAAATGCACAATGTCGCCTTTAGTACAAGAGGACTTATACTCTAACTTTCCATGATTTGAACCTCTGCTGTGAGTCCAGTTTTAGTTTCCGATGCTTCACTTCAGGTTTACTGTATCCCTTGGACCTTCTTATTGACGATTAAACACAGATATTTCATCGGAATTAAATACAAAAGGCACAATGGCGACTAAAGTACAAGAGGACTGAAACTCTTCCTTTCTATGAATTGAACCTCTGCTGTGAGTCCAGTTTTAGTTTCCGATGCTTCACTTGAGGTTTACTGTATTCCTTGGACCTTGTTATGGACGATGATACACAGAAATTGCATCCGAATTTAATAAAAGAGGCACAATGCCGACCTAAGTACAAGAGGACTGATACTCTAACTTTCTGTGATTTGAACCCGTCCTGTGAGTGCAGTTTTAGATTCCGATGCTTAACTTCACGTTTTCTGTATCCCTTGGACCTTCTTATTGACGATGAAACACAGAAATTGCATCCGAATTTAATACAAAAGGCACAATGCCGACTTAAGTACAAGGCGACTGATACTCTAACTTTCTATGATTTGAACCCCTTCTGTGAGTCCAGTTTTAGATTCTGATGCTTCACTTCAGGTTTACTGTATTCCTTGGACCCTCTTATTGACGATGAAACACAGAAAATGCACCCGAATATAATAAAAAAGGCACAATGCCGACTTAAGTACAACAGGAATGATACTCTAACTTTCTATGATTTGAACCTCTCCTGTGAGTCCAGTTTTAGATTCCGATGCTTCACTTCGGGTTTACTGTATCCCTTGGACCCTCTTATTGACGATGAAACACAGAAATTGCTTCCGAATTTAATACAAAAGGCACAATGCCGACTTAACTACAAGAGGACTGAAACTCTAACTTTCTATGATTTGAACCTCTGCTGTGAGTCCCGTTTTAGTTTCTGATGCTTCACTTCAGGTTTACTGTATCCCTTGGACCTTCTTATTGACGATGAATCACAGAAATTGCATCCGAATTAAATACAAAAAGCACAATGCCGACTTACGTACAAGAGGACTGAAACTCTAACTTTGTATGACTTGAACCTCTGCTGTAAGTCCAGTATTAGTTTCCGATGCTTCACTTCAGGTTTACTGTATCCCTTGCACCTTCTTATTGACGATGAAACACAGAAATTGCATCCGAATTTAATAAAAAATGCACAATGACGACATAAGTACAAGAGGACTGATACTCTAACTTTCTATGATTAGAACCTCTGCTGTGAGTCCAGTTTTAGTTTCCGATGCTTCACCACAAGTTTACTGTATCCCTTGGACCTTCTTATTGACGATGAAACGCAGAAATTATATCCGAATTTAATACAAAAGGCACAATGCTGACTAACGTACAAAAGGACTGAAACTCTAACTGTCTATGATTTGAACCTCTGCTGTGAGTCCAGCTTTAGTTTCCGATGCTTAACTTCAGGTTTACTGTATCCCTTGGACCTTCTTATTGACGATTAAACACAGATATTGCATCGGAATTAAATACAAAAGGCACAATGCCGACTTAAGTACAAGAGGACTGAAACTCTAACTTTCTAAGATTTGAACCTCTGCTGTGAGTCCAGTTTTAGTTTCCGATGCTTCACTTCAGGTTTACTGTATCCCTCGGACCTTCTTATTGACGATGACACACAGAAATTGCATCAGAATTTAATACAAAAGGCACAATGCCGACTAAAGTACTAGAGGACTGTTACTCTAACTTTCTATGATTTGAACCTCTGCTGTGAGTCCAGTTTTAGTTTCCGATGCTTCACTTCAGGTTTACTGTATCCCTTGGACCTTCTTAATGACGATGAAACACAGAAATTGCATCCGAATTTAATAAAAAAGGCACAGTGCCGACTTAAGTACAAGAGGACGGATACTCTAACTTTCTATGATTTGAACCCCTCCTGTGAGTCCAGTTTTGGATTCCGATGTTTAACTTCCGGTTAACTGTATCCCTTGGACCTTCTTATTGACAATGAAACACAGAAATTGCATCCGAATGTAATACAAAAGGCACAATGCCGACTTAAGTACAAGAGGACTGATACTCTAACTTTCTATGATTTGAACCCCTCCTGTGAGTCCAGTTTTAGATTCCGATGCTTAACTTCAGGTTTACTGTATCCCTTGAACCTTCTTATTGACGATGAAACACAGAAATTGCATCCGAATTTAATACAAAAGGCACAATGCCGACTAAAGTACTAGAGGACTGTTACTCTAACTTTCTATGATTTGAACCTCTGCTGTGAGTCCAGTTTTAGTTTCCGATGCTTCACTTCAGGTTTACTGTATCCCTTGGACCTTCTTATTGACGATGAAACACAGAAATTGCATCCGAATTTAATACAAAAGGCACAATGCCGACTTAAGTACAAGACGACTGAAACTCTAACTTTCTATGATTTGAACCTCTGCTGTGAGTCCAGTTTTAGTTTCCGATGCTTCACTTCAGGTTTACTGTATCCCTTGGACCTTCTTATTGACGATGAAACGCAGAAATTATATCCGAATGTAATACAAAAGGCACAATGCCGACTAACGTACAAAAGGACTGAAACTCTAACTGTCTATGATTTGAACCTCTGCTGTGAGTCCAGTTTTAGTTTCCGATGCTTAACTTCAGGTTTACTGTATCCCTTGGACCTTCTTATTGACGATGAAACACAGATATTGCATCGGAATTAAATACAAAAGGCACAATGCCGACTTAAGGACAAGAGGACTGAAACTCTAACTTTCTATGATTTGAACCTCTGCTGTGAGTCCAGTTTTAGTTTCCGATGCTTCACTTCAGGTTTACTGTATCCCTCGGACCTTCTTATTGACGATGACACACAGAAATTGCATCAGAATTTAATACAAAAGGCACAATGGCGACTAAAGTACAAGAGGACTGAAACTCTTCCTTTCTATGATTTGAACCTCTGCTGTGAGTCGAGTTTTAGTTTCCGATGCTTCACTTCAGGTTTACTGTATTCCTTGGACCTTGTTATGGACGATGAAACACAGAAATTGCATCCGAATTTAATAAAAAAGGCACAATGCCGACCTAAGTACAAGAGGACTGATACTCTAACTTTCTGTGATTTGAACCCGTCCTGTGAGTCCAGTTTTAGATTCCGATGCCTAACTTCACGTTTTCTGTATCCCTTGGACCTTCTTATTGACGATGAAACACAGAAATTGCATCCGAATTAAATACAAAAGGCACAATGCCGACTTAAGTACAAGGCGACTGATACTCTAACTTTCTATGATTTGAACCCCTCCAGTGAGTCCAGTTTTAGATTCTGATGCTTCACTTCAGGTTTACGGTATCCCTTGGACCCTCTTATTGACGATGAAACACAGAAAATGCATCCGAATCTAATAAAAAAGGCACAATGCCGACTTAAGTACAAGAGGACTGATACTCTAACTTTCTATGATTTGAACCCGTCCTGTGAGTCCAGTTTTGGATTCCGATGCTTAACTTCCGGTTAACTGTATCCCTTGGACCTTCTTATTGACAATGAAACACAGAAATTGCATCCAAATGTAATACAAAAGGCACAATGCCGACTTAAGTACAAGAGGGCTGATACTCTAACTTTCCATGATTTGAACCCCTCCTGTGAGTCCAGTTTTAGATTACGATGCTTAACTTCAGGTTTACTGTATCCCTTGGACCTTCTTATTGACGATGAAACACAGAAATGGCATCCGAATTTAATAAAAAAGGCACAATGCCGACTTAAGTACAAGAGGACTGATACTCTAACTTTATATGATTTGAACCCCTCCTGTGAGTCCAGTTTTAGATTCCGATGCTTAACTTCAGGTTTACTGTATCCCTTGAACCTTCTTATTGACGATGAAACAAAGAAATTGCATCCGAATTAAATACAAAAAGCACAATGCCGACTTACGTACAAGAGGACTGAAACTCTAACTTTGTATGACTTGAACCTCTGCTGTAAGTCCAGTATTAGTTTCCGATGCTTCACTTCAGGTTTACTGTATCCCTTGCACCTTCTTATTGACGATGAAACACAGAAATTGCATCCGAATTTAATAAAAAATGCACAATGACGACATAAGTACAAGAGGACTGATACTCTAACTTTCTATGATTAGAACCTCTGCTGTGAGTCCAGTTTTAGTTTCCGATGCTTCACCACAAGTTTACTGTATCCCTTGGACCTTCTTATTGACGATGAAATGCAGAAATTATATCCGAATTTAATACAAAAGGCACAATGCCGACTAACGTACAAAAGGACTGAAACTCTAACTGTCTATGATTTGAACCTCTGCTGTGAGTCCAGCTTTAGTTTCCGATGCTTAACTTCAGGTTTACTGTATCCCTTGGACCTTCTTATTGACGATTAAACACAGATATTGCATCGGAATTAAATACAAAAGGCACAATGGCGACTAAAGTACAAGAGGACTGAAACTCTAACTTTCTAAGATTTGAACCTCTGCTGTGAGTCCAGTTTTAGTTTCCGATGCTTCACTTCAGGTTTACTGTATCCCTCGGACCTTCTTAATGACGATGAAACACAGAAATTGCATCAGAATTTAATACAAATGGCACAATGGCGACTAAAGTACAAGAGGACTGAAACTCTTCCTTTCTATGATTTGAACCTCTGCTGTGAGTCCAGTTTTAGTTTCCGATGCTTCACTTGAGGTTTACTGTATTCCTTGGACCTTGTTATGGACGATGAAACACAGAAATTGCATCCGAATTTAATAAAAAAGGCACAATGCCGACCTAAGTACAAGAGGACTGATACTCTAACTTTCAGTGATTTGAACCCGTCCTGTGAGTCCAGTTTTAGATTCCGATGCTTAACTTCACGTTTTCTGTATCCCTTGGACCTTCTTATTGACGATGAAACACAGAAATTGCATCCGAATTTAATACAAAAGGCACAATGCCGACTTAAGTACAAGGCGACTGATACTCTAACTTTCTATGATTTGAACCCCTTCTGTGAGTACAGTTTTAGATTCTGATACTTCACTTCAGGTTTACTGTATCCCTAGGACCCTCTTATTGACGATGAAACACAGAAAATGCACCCGAATTTAATAAAAAAGGGACAATGCCGACTTAAGTACAAGAGGACTGATACTCTAACTTTCTATGATTTGAACCCCTCCTGTGAGTCCAGTTTTAGTTTCCGATGCTTCACTTCAGGTTTACTGTATCCCTTGGACCTTCTTAATGACGATGAAACACAGAAATTGCATCCGAATTTAATAAAAAAGGCACAGTGCCGACTTAAGTACAAGAGGACGGATACTCTAACTTTCTATGATTTGAACCCCTCCTGTGAGTCCATTTTGGGATTCCGATGTTTAACTTCCGGTTAACTGTATCCCTTGGACCTTCTTATTGACAATGAAACACAGAAATTGCATCCGAATGTAATACAAAAGGCACAATGCCGACTTAAGTACAAGAGGACTGATACTCTAACTTTCGATGATTTGAACCCCTCCTGTGAGTCCAGTTTTAGATTCCGATGCTTAACTTCAGGTTTACTGTATCCCTTGAACCTTCTTATTGACGATGAAACACAGAAATTGCATCCGAATTTAATACAAAAGGCACAATGCCGACTAAAGTACTAGAGGACTGTTACTCTAACTTTCTATGATTTGAACCTCTGCTGTGAGTCCAGTTTTAGTTTCCGATGCTTCACTTCAGGTTTACTGTATCCCTTGGACCTTCTTATTGACGATGAAACACAGAAATTGCATCCGAATTTAATACAAAAGGCACAATGCCGACTTAAGTACAAGACGACTGAAACTCTAACTTTCTATGATTTGAACCTCTGCTGTGAGTCCAGTTTTAGTTTCCGATGCTTCACTTCAGGTTTACTGTATCCCTTGGACCTTCTTATTGACGATGAAACGCAGAAATTATATCCGAATGTAATACAAAAGGCACAATGCCGACTAACGTACAAAAGGACTGAAACTCTAACTGTCTATGATTTGAACCTCTGCTGTGAGTCCAGTTTTAGTTTCCGATGCTTAACTTCAGGTTTACTGTATCCCTTGGACCTTCTTATTGACGATGATACACAGATATTGCATCGGAATTAAATACAAAAGGCACAATGCCGACTTAAGGACAAGAGGACTGAAACTCTAACTTTCTATGATTTGAACCTCTGCTGTGAGTCCAGTTTTAGTTTCCGATGCTTCACTTCAGGTTTACTGTATCCCTCGGACCTTCTTATTGACGATGACACACAGAAATTGCATCAGAATTTAATACAAAGGGCACAATGGCGACTAAAGTACAAGAGGACTGAAACTCTTCTTTTCTATGATTTGAACCTCTGCTGTGAGTCGAGTTTTAGTTTCCGATGCTTCACTTCAGGTTTACTGTATTCCTTGGACCTTGTTATGGACGATGAAACACAGAAATTGCATCCGAATTTAATAAAAAAGGCACAATGCCGACCTAAGTACAAGAGGACTGATACTCTAACTTTCTGTGATTTGAACCCGTCCTGTGAGTCCAGTTTTAGATTCCGATGCTTAACTTCACGTTTTCTGTATCCCTTGGAACTTCTTATTGACGATGAAACACAGAAATTGCATCCGAATTAAATACAAAAGGCACAATGCCGACTTAAGTACAAGGCGACTGATACTCTAACTTTCTATGATTTGAACCCCTCCAGTGAGTCCAGTTTTAGATTATGATGCTTCACTTCAGGTTTACGGTATCCCTTGGACCCTCTTATTGACGATGAAACACAGAAAATGCATCCGAATTTAATAAAAAAGGCACAATGCCGACTTAAGTACAAGAGGACTGATACTCTAACTTTCTATGATTTGAACCTGTCCTGTGAGTCCAGTTTTGGATTCCGATGCTTAACTTCCGGTTAACTGTATCCCTTGGACCTTCTTATTGACAATGAAACACAGAAATTGCATCCGAATGTAATACAAAAGGCACAATGCCGACTTAAGTACAAGAGGGCTGATACTCTAACTTTCCATGATTTGAACCCCTCCTGTGAGTCCAGTTTTAGATTACGATGCTTAACTTCAGGTTTACTGTATCCCTTGGACCTTCTTATTGACGATGAAACACAGAAATGGCATCCGAATTTAATAAAAAAGGCACAATGCCGACTTAAGTACAAGAGGACTGATACTCTAACTTTATATGATTTGAACCACTCCTGTGAGTCCAGTTTTAGATTCCGATGCTTAACTTCAGGTTTACTGTATCCCTTGAACCTTCTTATTGACGATGAAACACAGAAATTGCATCCGAATTTAATACAAAAGGCACAATGCCGACTAAAGTACTAGAGGACTGTTACTCTAACTTTCTATGATTTGAACCTATGCTGTGAGTCCAGTTTTAGTTTCCGATGCTTCACTTCAGGTTTACTGTATCCCTTGGACCTTCTTATTGACGATGAAACACAGAAATTGCATCCGAATTTAATACAAAAGGCACAATGCCGACTTAAGTACAAGACGACTGAAACTCTAACTTTCTATGATTTGAACCTCTGCTGTGAGTCCAGTTTTAGTTTCCGATGCTTCACTTCAGGTTTACTGTATCCCTTGGACCTTCTTATTGACGATGAAACGCAGAAATTATATCCGAATGTAATACAAAAGGCACAATGCCGACTAACGTACAAAATGACTGAAACTCTAACTGTCTATGATTTGAACCTCTGCTGTGAGTCCAGTTTTAGTTTCCGATGCTTAACTTCAGGTTTACTGTATCCCTTGGACCTTCTTATTGACGATGAAACACAGATATTGCATCGGAATTAAATACAAAAGGCACAATGCCGACTTAAGTACAAGAGGACTGATACTCTAACTTTCTATGATTTGAACCCCTCCTGTGAGTCCAGTTTTAGATTCCGATGCTTAACTTCAGGTTTACTGTATCCCTTGAACCTTCTTATTGACGATGAAACACAGAAATTGCATCCGAATTTAATACAAAAGGCACAATGCCGACTAAAGTACTAGAGGACTGTTACTCTAACTTTCTATGATTTGAACCTCTGCTGTGAGTCCAGTTTTAGTTTCCGATGCTTCACTTCAGGTTTACTGTATCCCTTGGACCTTCTTATTGACGATGAAACACAGAAATTGCATCCGAATTTAATACAAAAGGCACAATGCCGACTTAAGTACAAGACGACTGAAACTCTAACTTTCTATGATTTGAACCCCTCCTGTGAGTCCAGTTTGAGTTTCCGATGCTTCACTTCAGGTTTACTGTATCCCTTGGACCTTCTTAATGACGATGAAACACAGAAATTGCATCCGAATTTAATAAAAAAGGCACAGTGCCGACTTAAGTACAAGAGGACGGATACTCTAACTTTCTATGATTTGAACCCCTCCTGTGAGTCCAGTTTTGGATTCCGATGTTTAACTTCCGGTTAACTGTATCCCTTGGACCTTCTTATTGACAATGAAACACAGAAATTGCATCCGAATGTAATACAAAAGGCACAATGCCGACTTAAGTACAAGAGGACTGATCCTCTAACTTTCTATGATTTGAACCCCTCCTGTGAGTCCAGTTTTAGATTCCGATGCTTAACTTCAGGTTTACTGTATCCCTTGAACCTTCTTATTGACGATGAAACACAGAAATTGCATCCGAATTTAATACAAAAGGCACAATGCCGACTAAAGTACTAGAGGACTGTTACTCTAAGTTTCTATGATTTGAACCTCTGCTGTGAGTCCAGTTTTAGTTTCCGATGCTTCACTTCAGGTTTACTGTATCCCTTGGACCTTCTTATTGACGATGAAACACAGAAATTGCATCCGAATTTAATACAAAAGGCACAATGCCGACGTAAGTACAAGACGACTGAAACTCTAACTTTCTATGATTTGAACCTCTGCTGTGAGTCCAGTTTTAGTTTCCGATGCTTCACTTCAGGTTTACTGTATCCCTTGGACCTTCTTATTGACGATGAAACGCAGAAATTATATCCGAATGTAATACAAAAGGCACAATGCCGACTAACGTACAAAAGGACTGAAACTCTAACTGTCTATGATTTGAACCTCTGCTGTGAGTCCAGTTTTAGTTTCCGATGCTTAACTTCAGGTTTACTGTATCCCTTGGACCTTCTTATTGACGATGAAACACAGATATTGCATCCGAATTTAATAAAAAAGGCACAATGCCGACCTAAGTACAAGAGGACTGATACTCTAACTTTCTGTGATTTGAACCCGTCCTGTGAGTCCAGTTTTAGATTCCGATGCTTAACTTCACGTTTTCTGTATCCCTTGGACCTTCTTATTGACGATGAAACACAGAAATTGCATCCGAATTAAATACAAAAGGCACAATGCCGACTTAAGTACAAGGCGACTGATACTCTAACTTTCTATGATTTGAACCCCTCCAGTGAGTCCAGTTTTAGATTCTGATGCTTCACTTCAGGTTTACGGTATCCCTTGGACCCTCTTATTGACGATGAAACACAGAAAATGCATCCGAATTTAATAAAAAAGGCACAATGCCGACTTAAGTACAAGAGGACTGATACTCTAACTTTCTATGATTTGAACCCGTCCTGTGAGTCCAGTTTTGGATTCCGATGCTTAACTTCCGGTTAACTGTATCCCTTGGACCTTCTTATTGACAATGAAACACAGAAATTGCATCCGAATGTAATACAAAAGGCACAATGCCGACTTAAGTACAAGAGGGCTGATACTCTAACTTTCCATGATTTGAACCCCTCCTGTGAGTCCAGTTTTAGATTACGATGCTTAACTTCAGGTTTACTGTATCCCTTGGTCCTTCTTATTGACGATGAAACACAGAAATGGCATCCGAATTTAATAAAAAAGGCACAATGCCGACTTAAGTACAAGAGGACTGATACTCTAACTTTATATGATTTGAACCCCTCCTGTGAGTCCAGTTTTAGATTCCGATGCTTAACTTCAGGTTTACTGTATCCCTTGAACCTTCTTATTGACGATGAAACACAGAAATTGCATCCGAATTTAATACAAAAGGCACAATGCCGACTAAAGTACTAGAGGACTGTTACTCTAACTTTCTATGATTTGAACCTATGCTGTGAGTCCAGTTTTAGTTTCCGATGCTTCACTTCAGGTTTACTGTATCCCTTGGACCTTCTTATTGACGATGAAACACAGAAATTGCATCCGAATTTAATACAAAAGGCACAATGCCGACTTAAGTACAAGACGACTGAAACTCTAACTTTCTATGATTTGAACCTCTGCTGTGAGTCCAGTTTTAGTTTCCGATGCTTCACTTCAGGTTTACTGTATCCCTTGGACCTTCTTATTGACGATGAAACGCAGAAATTATATCCGAATGTAATACAAAAGGCACAATGCCGACTAACGTACAAAAGGACTGAAACTCTAACTGTCTATGATTTGAACCTCTGCTGTGAGTCCAGTTTTAGTTTCCGATGCTTAACTTCAGGTTTACTGTATCCCTTGGACCTTCTTATTGACGATGAAACACAGATATTGCATCGGAATTAAATACAAAAGGCACAATGCCGACTTAAGTACAAGAGGACTGAAAATCTAACTTTCTATGATTTGAACCTCTGCTGTGAGTCCAGTTTTAGTTTCCGATGCTTCACTTCAGGTTTACTGTATCCCTCGGACCTTCTTATTGACGATGACACACAGAAATTGCATCAGAATTTAATACAAAAGGCACAATGCCGACTAAAGTACTAGAGGACTGTTACTCAAACTTTCTATGATTTGAACCTCTGCTGTGAGTCCAGTTTTAGTTTCCAATGCTTCACTTCAGATTTACTGTATCCCTTGGACCTTCTTATTGACGATGAAACACAGAAATTGCATCCGAATTTAATACAAAAGGCACAATGCCGACTTAAGTACAAGACGACTGAAACTCTAACTTTCTATGATTTTATCCTCTGCTGTGAGTCCAGTTTTAGTTTCCGATGCTTCACTTCAGGTTTACTGTATCCCTTGGACCTTCTTATTGACGATGAAACACAGAAATTGCATCCGCATTTAATACAAAAGGCACAATGCCGACTTAAGTACAAGACGACTGAAACTCTAACTTTCTATGATTTGAACCTCTGCTGTGAGTCCAGTTTTAGTTTCCGATGCTTCACTTCAGGTTTACTGTATCCCTTGGACCTTCTTATTGACGATGAAACGCAGATATTATATCCGAATGTAATACAAAAGGCACAATGCCGACTAACGTACAAAAGGACTGAAACTCTTACTGTCTATGATTTGAACCTCTGCTGTGAGTCCAGTTTTAGTTTCCGATGCTTAACTTCAGGTTTACTGTATCCCTTGGACCTTCTTATTGACGATGAAACACAGATATTGCATCGGAATTAAATACAAAAGACACAATGCCGACTTAAGTACAAGAGGACTGAAACTCTAACTTTCTATGATTTGAACCTCTGCTGTGAGTCCAGTTTTAGTTTCCGATGCTTCACTTCAGGTTTACTGTATCCCTCGGACCTTCTTATTGACGATGACACACAGAAATTGCATCAGAATTTAATACAAAAGGCACAATGGCGACTAAAGTACTAGAGGACTGAAACTCTTCCTTTCTATGATTTGAACCTCTGCTGTGAGTCTAGTTTTAGTTTCCGATGCTTCACTTCAGGTTTACTGTATTCCTTGGACCTTGTTATGGACGATGAAACACAGAAATTGCATCCGAATTTAATAAAAAAGGCACAATGCCGACCTAAGTACAAGAGGACTGATACTCTAACTTTCTGTGATTTGAACCCGTCCTGTGAGTCCAGTTTTAGATTCCGATGCTTAACTTCACGTTTTCTGTATCCCTTGGACCTTCTTATTGACGAAGAAACACAGAAATTGCATCCGAATTAAATACAAAAGGCACAATGCCGACTTAAGTACAACTCGACTGATACTCTAACTTTCTATGATTTGAACCCCTCCTGTGATTCCAGTTTTAGATTCTGATTCTTCACTTCAGGTTTACGGTATCCCTTGGACCCTCTTATTGACGATGAAACACAGAAAATGCATCCGAATTTAATAAAAAAGGCACAATGCCGACTTAAGTACAAGAGGACTGATACTCTAACTTTCTATGATTTGAACCCCTCCTGTGAGTCCAGTTTTAGTTTCCGATGCTTCACTTCAGGTTTACTGTATCCCTTGGACCTTCTTAATGACGATGAAACACAGAAATTGCATCCGAATTTAATAAAAAAGGCACAGTGCCGCCTTAAGTACAAGAGGACGGATACTCTAACTTTCTATGATTTGAACTCGTCCTGTGAGTCCAGTTTTGGATTCCGATGCTTAACTTCCGGTTAACTGTATCCCTTGGACCTTCTTATTGACAATGAAACACAGAAATTCCATCCGAATGTAATACAAAAGGCACAATGCCGACTTAAGTACAAGAGGGCTGATACTCTAACTTTCCATGATTTGAACCCCTCCTGTGAGTCCAGTTTTAGATTACGATGCTTAACTTCAGGTTTACTGTATCCCTTGGACCTTCTTATTGACGATGAAACACAGAAATGGCATCCGAATTTAATAAAAAAGGCACAATGCCGACTTAAGTACAAGAGGACTGATACTCTAACTTTCTATGATTTGAACCCCTCCTGTGAGTCCTGTTTTAGTTTCCGATGCTTAACTTCAGGTTTACTGTATCCCTTGGACCTTCGTATTGACGATGAAACACAGAAATTGCATCCGAATTTAATAAAAAATGCACAATGCCGACTTAAGTACAAGAGGACTGATACTCTAACTTTCTATGATTTGAACCCCTCCTGTGAGTCCAGTTTTAGATTCCGATGCTTAACTTCAGGTTTACTGTATCCCTTGAACCTTCTTATTGACGATGAAACACAGAAATTGCATCCGAATTTAATACAAAAGTCACAATGCCGACTAAAGTACTAGAGGACTGTTACTCTAACTTTCTATGATTTGAACCTCTGCTGTGAGTCCAGTTTTAGTTTCCAATGCTTCACTTCAGGTTTACTGTATCCCTTGGACCTTCTTATTGACGATGAAACACAGAAATTGCATCCGAATTTAATACAAAAGGCACAATGCCGACTTAAGTACAAGACGAATGAAACTCTAACTTTCTATGATTTTAACCTCTGCTGTGAGTCCAGTTTTAGTTTCCGATGCTTCACTTCAGGTTTACTGTATCCCTTGGACCTTCTTATTGACGATGAAACACAGAAATTGCATCAGAATTTAATACAAGAGGCACAATGCCTACTAAAGTACAAGGGGACTGAAACTCTTCCTTTCTATGATTTGAACCTCTGCTGTGAGTCCAGTTTTAGTTTACGATGCTTCACTTCAGGTTTACTGTATCCCTTGGACCTTGTTATGGACGATGAAACACAGAAATTGCATCCAAATTTAATAAAAAAGGCACAATGCCGACTTAAGTACAAGAGGACTGATACTCTAACTTTCTATGATTTGAACCCCTCCTGTGAGTCCAGTTTTAGATTCCGATGCTGAACTTCAGGTTTACTGTATCCCTTGGATCTCCTTATTGACGATGAAACACAGAAATTGCATCCGAATTAAATACAAAAGGCACAATGCCGACTTAAGTACAAGAGGACTGAAACTCTAACTTTCTATGATTTGAACCCCTCCTGTGAGTCCAGTTTTAGATTCCGATGCTTAACTTCAGGTTTAGTGTATCCCTTGGACCTTCTTATTGACGATGAAACACAGAAATTGCATCCGAATTTAATACAAAAATCACAATGCCGACTTAAGTACAAGAGGAATGATTTTCTAACTTTCTAAGATTTGAACCTCTCCTGTGAGTCCAGTTTTAGATTCCGATGCTTAACTTCAGGATTACTGTATCCCTTGGACCTTCTTATTGACGATGAAACACAGATATTGCATCGGAATTAAATACAAAAGGCACAATACCGACTTAAGTACAAGAGGACTGAAACTCTAACTTTCTATGATCTGAACCTCTGCTGTGAGTCCAGTTTTAGTTTCCGATGCTTCACTTCAGGTTTACTGTATCCCTCGGCCCTTCTTATTGACGATGAAACACAGAAATTGCATCAGAATTTAATACAAAGGGCACAATGGCGACTACAGTACAAGAGGACTGAAACTCTTCCTTTCTATGATTTGAACCTCTGCTGTGAGTCCAGTTTTAGTTTCCGATGCTTCACTTCAGGTTTACTGTATTCCTTGGACCTTGTTATGGACGATGAAACACAGAAATTGCATCCGAATTTAATACAAAAGGCACAATGCCGACTTAAGTACAAGAGGATTGACACTCTCACTTTCTATGAATTGAACCTCTCCTTTGAGTCCAGTTTTAAATTCCGATGGTACACTTCAGGTTTACTGTATACCTTGGATCTTCTTATTGACGATGAAACACAGAAATTGCATCCGAATTTAATTCAAAAGTCACAATGCCGTCTTAAGTACAAGAGGACTGACACTCTAACTTTCTATGATTTGAACCCGTCCTGTGAGTCCAGTTTTAGATTCCGATGCTTAACTTCACGTTTTCTGTATCCCTTGGACCTTCTTATTGACGATGAAACACAGAAATGGCATCCGAATTTAATAGAAAAGGCACAGTGCCGACTTAAGTACAAGAGGACGGATACTCTAACTTTCTATGATTTGAACCCCTCCTGTGAGTCCAGTTTTGGATTCCGATGTTTAACTTCCGGTTAACTGTATCCCTTGGACCTTCTTATTGACAATGAAACACAGAAATTGCATCCGAATGTAATACAAAAGGCACAATGCCGACTTAAGTACAAGAGGACTGATACTCTAACTTTCTATGATTTGAACCCCTCCTGTGAGTCCAGTTTTAGATTCCGATGCTTAACTTCAGGTTTACTGTATCCCTTGAACCTTCTTATTGACGATGAAACACAGAAATTGCATCCGAATTTAATACAAAAGGCACAATGCCGACTAAAGTACTAGAGGACTGTTACTCTAACTTTCTATGATTTGAACCTCTGCTGTGAGTCCAGTTTTAGTTTCCGATGCTTCACTTCAGGTTTACTGTATCCCTTGGACCTTCTTATTGACGATGAAACACAGAAATTGCATCCGAATTTAATACAAAAGGCACAATGCCGACTTAAGTACAAGACGACTGAAACTCTAACTTTCTATGATTTGAACCTCTGCTGTGAGTCCAGTTTTAGTTTCCGATGCTTCACTTCAGGTTTACTGTATCCCTTGGACCTTCTTATTGACGATGAAACGCAGAAATTATATCCGAATGTAATACAAAAGGCACAATGCCGACTAACGTACAAAAGGACTGAAACTCTAACTGTCTATGATTTGAACCTCTGCTGTGAGTCCAGTTTTAGTTTCCGATGCTTAACTTCAGGTTTACTGTATCCCTTGGACCTTCTTATTGACGATGAAACACAGATATTGCATCGGAATTAAATACAAAAGGCACAATGCCGACTTAAGTACAAGAGGACTGAAACTCTAACTTTCTATGATTTGAACCTCTGCTGTGAGTCCAGTTTTAGTTTCCGATGCTTCACTTCAGGTTTACTGTATTCCTTGGACCTTGTTATGGACGATGAATCACAGACATTGCATCCGAATTTAATAAAAAAGGCACAATGCCGACCTAAGTACAAGAGGACTGATACTCGAACTTTCTATGATTTGAACCCCTCCAGTGAGTCCAGTTTTAGATTCTGATGCTTCACTTCAGGTTTACGGTATCCCTTGGACCCTCTTATTGACGATGAAACACAGAAAATGCATCCGAATTTAATAAAAAAGGCACAATGCCGACTAAAGTACTAGAGGACTGTTACTCTAACTTTCTATGATTTGAACCTCTGCTGTGAGTCCAGTTTTAGTTTCCGATGCTTCACTTCAGGTTTACTGTATCCCTTGGACCTTCTTATTGACGATGAAACACAGAAATTGCATCCGCATTTAATACAAAAGGCACAATGCCGACTTAAGTACAAGACGACTGAAACTCTAACTTTCTATGATTTGAACCTCTGCTGTGAGTCCAGTTTTAGTTTCCGATGCTTCACTTCAGGTTTACTGTATCCCTTGGACCTTCTTATTGACGATGAAACGCAGATATTATATCCGAATGTAATACAAAAGTTACAACGCCGACTAACGTACAAAAGGACTGAAACTCTAACTGTCTATGATAAGAACCTCTGCTGTGAGTCCAGTTTTAGTTTCCGATGCTTAACTTCAGGTTTACTGTATCCCTTGGACCTTCTTATTGACGATGAAACACAGATATTGCATCGGAATTAAATACAAAAGGCACAATGCCGACTTAAGTACAAGAGGACTGAAACTCTAACTTTCTATGATTTGAACCTCTGCTGTGAGTCCAGTTTTAGTTTCCGATGCTTCACTTCAGGTTTACTGTATCCCTCGGACCTTCTTATTGACGATGACACACAGAAATTGCATCAGAATTTAATACAAAAGGCACAATGGCGACTAAAGTACAAGAGGACTGAAACTCTTCCTTTCTATGATTTGAACCCCTGCTGTGAGTCGAGTTTTAGTTTCCGATGCTTCACTTCAGGTTTACTGTATTCCTTGGACCTTGTTATGGACGATGAAACACAGAAATTGCATCCGAATTTAATAAAAAAGGCACAATGCCGACCTAAGTACAAGAGGACTGATACTCTAACTTTCTGTGATTTGAACCCGTCCTGTGAGTCCAGTTTTAGATTCCGATGCTTTACTTCACGTTTTCTGTATCCCTTGGACATTCTTATTGACGATGAAACACAGAAATTGCATCCGAATTAAATACAAAAGGCACAATGCCGACTTAAGTACAAGGCGACTGATACTCTAACTTTCTATGATTTGAACCCCTCCTGTGAGTCCAGTTTTAGATTCTGATGCTTCACTTCAGGTTTACGGTATCCCTTGGACCCTCTTATTGACGATGAAACACAGAAAATGCATCCGAATTTAATAAAAAAGGCACAATGCCGACTTAAGTACAAGAGGACTGATACTCTAACTTTCTATGATTTGAACCACTCCTGTGAGTCCAGTTTTAGTTTCCGATGCTTCACTTCAGGTTTACTGTATCCCTTGGACCTTCTTAATGACGATGAAACACAGAAATTGCATCCGAATTTAATAAAAAAGGCACAGTGCCGCCTTAAGTACAAGAGGACGGATACTCTAACTTTCTATGATTTGAACCCGTCCTGTGAGTCCAGTTTTGGATTCCGATGCTTAACTTCCGGTTAACTGTATCCCTTGGACCTTCTTATTGACAATGAAACACAGAAATTCCATCCGAATGTAATACAAAAGGCACAATGCCGACTTAAGTACAAGAGGGCTGATACTCTAACTTTCCATGATTTGAACCCCTCCTGTGAGTCCAGTTTTAGATTACGATGCTTAACTTCAGGTTTACTGTATCCCTTGGACCTTCTTATTGACGATGAAACACAGAAATGGCATCCGAATTTAATAAAAAAGGCACAATGCCGACTTAAGTACAAGAGGACTGATACTCTAACTTTCTATGATTTGAACCCCTCCTGTGAGTCCTGTTTTAGTTTCCGATGCTTAACTTCAGGTTTACTGTATCCCTTGGACCTTCTTATTGACGATGAAACACAGAAATTGCATCCGAATTTAATAAAAAAGGCACAATGCCGACTTAAGTACAAGAGGACTGATACTCTAACTTTCTATGATTTGAACCCCTCCTGTGAGTCCAGTTTTAGATTCCGATGCTTAACTTCAGGTTTACTGTATCCCTTGAACCTTCTTATTGACGATGAAACACAGAAATTGCATCCGAATTTAATACAAAAGTCACAATGCCGACCAAAGTACTAGAGGACTGTTACTCTAACTTTCTATGATTTGAACCTCTGCTGTGAGTCCAGTTTTAGTTTCCAATGCTTCACTTCAGGTTTACTGTATTCCTTGGACCTTCTTATTGACGATGAAACACAGAAATTGCATCCGAATTTAATACAAAAGGCACAATGCCGACTTAAGTACAAGACGAATGAAACTCTAACTTTCTATGATTTTAACCTCTGCTGTGAGTCCAGTTTTAGTTTCCGATGCTTCACTTCAGGTTTACTGTATCCCTTGGACCTTCTTATTGACGATGAAACACAGAAATTGCATCAGAATTTAATACAAGATGCACAATGCCTACTAAAGTACAAGGGGACTGAAACTCTTCCTTTCTATGATTTGAACCTCTGCTGTGAGTCCAGTTTTAGTTTCCGATGCTTCACTTCAGGTTTACTGTATCCCTTGGACCTTGTTATGGACGATGAAACACAGAAATTGCATCCAAATTTAATAAAAAAGGCACAATGCCGACTTAAGTACAAGAGGACTGATACTCTAACTTTCTATGATTTGAACCCCTCCTGTGAGTCCAGTTTTAGATTCCGATGCTGAACTTCAGGTTTACTGTATCCCTTGGATCTCCTTATTGACGATGAAACACAGAAATTGCATCCGAATTTAATACAAAAGGCACAATGCCGACTTAAGTACAAGAGGACTGAAACTCTAACTTTCTATGATTTGAACCCCTCCTGTGAGTCCAGTTTTAGATTCCGATGCTTAACTTCAGGTTTACTGTATCCCTTGGACCTTCTTATTGACGATGAAACACAGAAATTGCATCCGAATTTAATACAAAAATCACAATGCCGACTTAAGTACAAGAGGAATGATACTCTAACTTTCTATGATTTGAACCTCTCCTGTGAGTCCAGTTTTAGATTCCGATGCTTAACTTCAGGATTACTGTATCCCTTGGACCTTCTTATTGACGATGAAACACAGATATTGCATCGGAATTAAATACAAAAGGCACAATACCGACTTAAGTACAAGAGGACTGAAACTCTAACTTTCTATGATTTGAACCTCTGCTGTGAGTCCAGTTTTAGTTTCCGATGCTTCACTTCAGGTTTACTGTATCCCTTGGACCTTCTTATTGACGATGAAACACAGAAATTGCATCCGCATTTAATACAAAAGGCACAATGCTGACTTAAGTACAAGACGACTGAAACTCTAACTTTCTATGATTTGAACCTCTGCTGTGAGTCCAGTTTTAGTTTCCGATGCTTCACTTCAGGTTTACTGTATCCCTTGGACCTTCTTATTGACGATGAAACGCAGATATTATATCCGAATGTAATACAAAAGTTACAATGCCGACTAACGTACAAAAGGACTGAAACTCTAACTGTCTATGATAAGAACCTCTGCTGTGAGTCCAGTTTTAGTTTCCGATGCTTAACTTCAGGTTTACTGTATCCCTTGGACCTTCTTATTGACGATGAAACACAGATATTGCATCGGAATTAAATACAAAAGGCACAATGCCGACTTAAGTACAAGAGGACTGAAACTCTAACTTTCTATGATTTGAACCTCTGCTGTGAGTCCAGTTTTAGTTTCCGATGCTTCACTTCAGGTTTACTGTATCCCTCGGACCTTCTTATTGACGATGACACACAGAAATTGCATCAGAATTTAATACAAAAGGCACAATGGCGACTAAAGTACAAGAGGACTGAAACTCTTCCTTTCTATGATTTGAACCTCTGCTGTGAGTCGAGTTTTAGTTTCCGATGCTTCACTTCAGGTTTACTGTATTCCTTGGACCTTGTTATGGACGATGAAACACAGAAATTGCATCCGAATTTAATAAAAAAGGCACAATGCCGACCTAAGTACAAGAGGACTGATACTCTAACTTTCTGTGATTTGAACCCGTCCTGTGAGTCCAGTTTTAGATTCCGATGCTTTACTTCACGTTTTCTGTATCCCTTGGACCTTCTTATTGACGATGAAACACAGAAATTGCATCCGAATTAAATACAAAAGGCACAATGCCGACTTAAGTACAAGGCGACTGATACTCTAACTTTCTATGATTTGAACCCCTCCTGTGAGTCCAGTTTTAGATTCTGATGCTTCACTTCAGGTTTACGGTATCCCTTGGACCCTCTTATTGACGATGAAACACAGAAAATGCATCCGAATTTAATAAAAAAGGCACAATGCCGACTTAAGTACAAGAGGACTGATACTCTAACTTTCTATGATTTGAACCACTCCTGTGAGTCCAGTTTTAGTTTCCGATGCTTCACTTCAGGTTTACTGTATCCCTTGGACCTTCTTAATGACGATGAAACACAGAAATTGCATCCGAATTTAATAAAAAAGGCACAGTGCCGCCTTAAGTACAAGAGGACGGATACTCTAACTTTCTATGATTTGAACCCGTCCTGTGAGTCCAGTTTTGGATTCCGATGCTTAACTTCCGGTTAACTGTATCCCTTGGACCTTCTTATTGACAATGAAACACAGAAATTCCATCCGAATGTAATACAAAAGGCACAATGCCGACTTAAGTACAAGAGGGCTGATACTCTAACTTTCTATGATTTGAACCCCTCCTGTGAGTCCTGTTTTAGTTTCCGATGCTTAACTTCAGGTTTACTGTATCCCTTGGACCTTCTTATTGACGATGAAACACAGAAATGGCATCCGAATTTAATAAAAAAGGCACAATGCCGACTTAAGTACAAGAGGACTGATACTCTAACTTTCTATGATTTGAACCCCTCCTGTGAGTCCTGTTTTAGTTTCCGATGCTTAACTTCAGGTTTACTGTATCCCTTGGACCTTCTTATTGACGATGAAACACAGAAATTGCATCCGAATTTAATAAAAAAGGCACAATGCCGACTTAAGTACAAGAGGACTGATACTCTAACTTTCTATGATTTGAACCCCTCCTGTGAGTCCAGTTTTAGATTCCGATGCTTAACTTCAGGTTTACTGTATCCCTTGAACCTTCTTATTGACGATGAAACACAGAAATTGCATCCGAATTTAATACAAAAGTCACAATGCCGACCAAAGTACTAGAGGACTGTTACTCTAACTTTCTATGATTTGAACCTCTGCTGTGAGTCCAGTTTTAGTTTCCAATGCTTCACTTCAGGTTTACTGTATTCCTTGGACCTTCTTATTGACGATGAAACACAGAAATTGCATCCGAATTTAATACAAAAGGCACAATGCCGACTTAAGTACAAGACGAATGAAACTCTAACTTTCTATGATTTTAACCTCTGCTGTGAGTCCAGTTTTAGTTTCCGATGCTTCACTTCAGGTTTACTGTATCCCTTGGACCTTCTTATTGACGATGAAACACAGAAATCGCATCAGAATTTAATACAAGATGCACAATGCCTACTAAAGTACAAGGGGACTGAAACTCTTCCTTTCTATGATTTGAACCTCTGCTGTGAGTCCAGTTTTAGTTTCCGATGCTTCACTTCAGGTTTACTGTATCCCTTGGACCTTGTTATGGACGATGAAACACAGAAATTGCATCCAAATTTAATAAAAAAAGGCACAATGCCGACTTAAGTACAAGAGGACTGATACTCTAACTTTCTATGATTTGAACCCCTCCTGTGAGTCCAGTTTTAGATTCCGATGCTGAACTTCAGGTTTACTGTATCCCTTGGATCTCCTTATTGGCGATGAAACACAGAAATTGCATCCGAATTTAATACAAAAGGCACAATGCCGACTTAAGTACAAGAGGACTGAAACTCTAACTTTCTATGATTTGAACCCCTCCTGTGAGTCCAGTTTTAGATTCCGATGCTTAACTTCAGGTTTACTGTATCCCTTGGACCTTCTTATTGACGATGAAACACAGAAATTGCATCCGAATTTAATACAAAAATCACAATGCCGACTTAAGTACAAGAGGAATGATACTCTAACTTTCTATGATTTGAACCTCTCCTGTGAGTCCAGTTTTAGATTCCGATGCTTAACTTCAGGATTACTGTATCCCTTGGACCTTCTTATTGACGATGAAACACAGATATTGCATCGGAATTAAATACAAAAGGCACAATACCGACTTAAGTACAAGGGGACTGAAACTCTAACTTTCTATGATTTGAACCTCTGCTGTGAGTCCAGTTTTAGTTTCCGATGCTTCACTTCAGGTTTACTGTATCCCTCGGACCTTCTTATTGACGATGAAACACAGAAATTGCATCAGAATTTAATACAAAGGGCACAATGGCGACTACAGTACAAGAGGACTGAAACTCTTCCTTTCTATGATTTGAACCTCTGCTGTGAGTCCAGTATTAGTTTCCGATGCTTCATTTCAGGTTTACTGTATTGCTTGGACCTTGTTATGGACGATGAAACACAGAAATTGCATCCGAATTTAATACAAAAGGCACAATGCCGACTTAAGTACAAGAGGATTGACACTCTCACTTTCTATGAATTGAACCTCTCCTTTGAGTAAAGTTTTAGATTCCGATATTACACTTCAGGTTTACTGTATACCTTGGATCTTCTTATTGATGATGAAACACAGAAATTGCATCCGAATTTAATTCAAAAGTCACAATGCCGTCTTAAGTACAAGAGGACTGACACTCTAACTTTCTATGATTTGAACCCGTCCTGTGAGTCCAGTTTTAGATTCCGATGCTTAACTTCACGTTTTCTGTATCCCTTGGACCTTCTTATTGACGATGAAACACAGAAATTGCATCCGAATTTAATACAAAAGGCACAATGCCGACTTAAGTACAAGGCGACTGATACTCTAACTTTCTATGATTTGAACCCCTCCTGTGAGTCCAGTTTTAGATTCTGATGCTTCACTTCAGGTTCACTGTATCCCTTGGACCCTCTTATTGACGATGAAACACAGAAAATGCATCCGAATTTAATAAAAAAGGCACAATGCCGACTTAAGTACAAGAGGACTGATACTCTAACTTTCTATGATTTGAACCCCTCCTGTGAGTCCAGTTTTAGTTTCCGATGCTTCACTTCAGGTTTACTGTATCCCTTGGACCTTCTTAATGACGATGAAACACAGAAATTGCATCCGAATTTAATAAAAAAGGCACAGTGCCGACTTAAGTACAAGAGGACGAATACTCTAACTTTCTATAATTTGAACCCCTCCTGTGAGTCCAGTTTTGGATTCCGATGCTTAACTTCCGGTTAACTGTATCCCTTGGACCTTCTTATTGACAATGAAACACAGAAATTGCATCCGAATGTAATACAAAAGGCACAATGCCGACTTAAGTACAAGAGGGCTGATACTCTAACTTTCCATGATTTGAACCCCTCCTGTGAGTCCAGTTTTAGATTACGATGCTTAACTTCAGGTTTACTGTATCCCATGGACCTTCTTATTGACGTTGAAACACAGAAATTGCATCCGAATTTAATAAAAAAGGCACAATGCCGACTTAAGTACAAGAGGACTGATACTCTAACTTTCTATGATTTGAACCCCTCCTGTGAGTCCTGTTTTAGTTTCCGATGCTTAACTTCAGGTTTACTGTATCCCTTGGACCTTCTTATTGACGATGAAACACAGAAATTGCATCCAAATTTAATAAAAAAGGCACAATGCCGACTTAAGTACAAGAGGACTGATACTCTAACTTTCTATGATTTGAACCCCTCCTGTGAGTCCAGTTTTCGATTCCGATGCTTAACTTCAGGTTTACTGTATCCCTTGTACCTTCTTATTGACGATGAAACACAGAAATTTCATCCGAATTTTATACAAAAGGCACAATGCCGACTAAAGTACTAGAGGACTGTTACTCTAACTTTCTATGATTTGAACCTCTGCTGTGAGTCCAGTTTTAGTTTCCGATTCTTCACTTCAGGTTTACTGTATCCCTTGGACCTTCTTATTGACGATGAAACACAGAAATTGCATCCGAATTTAATACAAAAGGCACAATGCCGACTTAAGTACAAGACGTCTGAAACTCTAACTTTCTATGATTTGATCCTCTGCTGTGAGTCCAGTTTTAGTTTCCGATGCTTCACTTCAGGTTTACTGTATCCCTTGGTCCTTCTTATTGACGATGAAACACAGAAATTGCATCCGAATTTAATCCAAACGCACAATGCCGACTTAAGTACAAGAGGACTGATACTCTAACTTTCTATGATTTGAACCTCCGCTGTGAGTCCAGTTTTAGTTTCCGATGCATCACTTCAGGTTTACTGTATCCCTTGGACCTGCTAATTGACGATGAAACACAGAAATTGCATCCGAATTTAATAAAAAAGGCACAATGCCGACTTAAGTACAAGGCGACTGATACTCTAACTTTCTATGATTTGAACCCCTCCTGTGAGTCCAGTTTTAGATTCTGATGCTTCACTTCAGGTTCACTGTATCCCTTGGACCCTCTTATTGACGATGAAACACAGAAAATGCATCCGAATTTAATAAAAAAGGCACAATGCCGACTTAAGTACAAGAGGACTGATACTCTAACTTTCAATGATTTGAACCCCTCCTGTGAGTCCAGTTTTAGTTTCCGATGCTTCACTTCAGGTTTACTGTATCCCTTGGACCTTCTTAATGACGATGAAACACAGAAATTGCATCCGAATTTAATAAAAAAGGCACAGTGCCGACTTAAGTACAAGAGGACGGATACTCTAACTTTCTATGATTTGAACCCCTCCTGTGAGTCCAGTTTTGGATTCCGATGCTTAACTTCCGGTTAACTGTATCCCTTGGACCTTCTTATTGACAATGAAACACAGAAATTGCATCCGAATGTAATACAAAAGGCACAATGCCGACTTAAGTACAAGAGGGCTGATACTCTAACTTTCCATGATTTGAACCCCTCCTGTGAGTCCAGTTTTAGATTACGATGCTTAACTTCAGGTTTACTGTATCCCATGGACCTTCTTATTGACGTTGAAACACAGAAATTGCATCCGAATTTAATAAAAAAGGCACAATGCCGACTTAAGTACAAGAGGACTGATACTCTAACTTTCTATGATTTGAACCCCTCCTGTGAGTCCTGTTTTAGTTTCCGATGCTTAACTTCAGGTTTACTGTATCCCTTGGACCTTCTTATTGACGATGAAACACAGAAATTGCATCCAAATTTAATAAAAAAGGCACAATGCCGACTTAAGTACAAGAGGACTGATACTCTAACTTTCTATGATTTGAACCCCTCCTGTGAGTCCAGTCTTCGATTCCGATGCTTAACTTCAGGTTTACTGTATCCCTTGTACCTTCTTATTGACGATGAAACACAGAAATTTCATCCGAATTTTATACAAAAGGCACAATGCCGACTAAAGTACTAGAGGACTGTTACTATAACTTTCTATGATTTGAACCTCTGCTGTGAGTCCAGTTTTAGTTTCCGATTCTTCACTTCAGGTTTACTGTATCCCTTGGACCTTCTTATTGACGATGAAACACAGAAATTGCATCCGAATTTAATACAAAAGGCACAATGCCGACTTAAGTACAAGACGTCTGAAACTCTAACTTTCTATGATTTGATCCTCTGCTGTGAGTCCAGTTTTAGTTTCCGATGCTTCACTTCAGGTTTACTGTATCCCTTGGTCCTTCTTATTGACGATGAAACACAGAAATTGCATCCGAATTTAATCCAAACGCACAATGCCGACTTAAGTACAAGAGGACTGATACTCTAACTTTCTATGATTTGAACCTCTGCTGTGAGTCCAGTTTTAGTTTCCGATGCATCACTTCAGGTTTACTGTATCCCTTGGACCTGCTAATTGACGATGAAACACAGAAATTGCATCCGAATTTAATAAAAAAGGCACAATGCCGACTTAAGTACAAGAGGACTGATACTCTAATTTTCTATGATTTGAACCCCTCCTGTGAGTCCAGTTTGAGATTCCAATGCTTAACTTCAGGTTTACTGTATCCCTTGGACCTTCTTATTGACGATGAAACACAGTAATTGCAATCGAATTTAATACAAAAGGCACAATGCCGACATAAGTACAAGAGGACTGATACTCTAACTTTCTATGATTTGAACCTCTCCTGTGAGTCCAGTTTTAGTTTCCGATGCTTTACTTCAGGTTTACTGTATATCTTGGACCTTCTTATTGACGATGAAACACAGGAATTGCATCCGAATTTAATAAAAAAGGCACAATGCCGACTTAAGTACAAGAGGACTGATTCTCTAACTTTCTATGATTTGAACCCCTCCTGTGAGTCCAGTTTTGGATTCCGATGCTTAACGTCAGGTTAACTGTACCCCTTGGACCTTCTTATTGACAATGGAACACAGAAATTGCATCCGAATGTAATACAAAAGGCACAATGCCGACTTAAGTACAAGATTGCTGATACTCTAACTTTCTATGATTTGAACCCCTCCTGTGAGTCCAGTTTTAGATTACGATGCTTAACTTCAGGTTTTCTGTATCCCTTGGACCTTCTTATTGACGATGAAACACAGAAATGGCATCCGAATTTAATAAAAAAGGCACAATGCCGACTTAAGTACAAGAGGACTGATACTCTAACTGTCTATGATTTGAACCCCTCCTGTGAGTCCAGTTTTAGTTTCCGTTGCTTAACTTCAGGTTTACTGTACCCCTTGGACCTTCTTATTGACGATGAAACACAGAAATTGCATCCGAATGTAATACAAAAGTCACAATGCCGACTTAAGTACAAGAGGAATGATACTCTAACTTTCTATGATTTGAACCTCTCCTGTGAGTCCAGTTTTAGATTCCGATGCTTCACTTCGGGTTTACTGTATCCCGTGGACCCTCTTATTGACGATGAAACACAGAAATTGCATCCGAATTTAATACAAAAGGCACAATGCCGACTTAAGTACAAGAGGACTGAAACTCTAACTTTCTATGATTTGAACCTCTGCTGTGAGTCCAGTTTTAGTTTCCGAAGCTTCACTTCAGGTTTTATGTGTCCCTTGGACCTTCTTATTGACGATGAAACACAGAAATTGCATCCGAATTTAATACAAAAAGAACAATGCCGACATACGTACAAGAGGACTGAAACTCTAACTTTGTATGATTTGAACCTCTGCTGTAAGTCCAGTTTTAGTTTCCGATGCTTCACTTCAGGTTTACTGTATCCCTTGGACCTTCTTATTGACGATGAAACACAGAAATTGCATCCGAATTTAATAAAAAATGCACAATGACGACTTAAGTACAAGTGGACTGAGACTCTAACTTTCTATGATTTGAACCTCTGCTGTGAGTCCAGTTTTAGTTTCCGATGCTTCACTTCAGGTTTACTGTATCCCTTGGTCCTTCTTATTGACGATGAAACACAGAAATTGCATCCGAATTTAATACAATAGGCGCAATGCCGACTTAAGTACAAGAGGGCTGATACTCTAACTTTCTATGATTTGAACCTCTGCTGTGAGTCCAGTTTTAGTTTCCGATGCATCACTTCAGGTTTACTGTATCCCTTGGCCCTGCTAATTGACGATGAAACACAGAAACTGCATCCGAATTTAATGAAAAAGGCACAATGCCGACTTAAGTACAAGAGGGTTGATACTCTAATTTTCTATGATTTGAACCCCTCCTGTGAGTCCAGTTTTGGATTCCGTTGCTTAACTTCAGGTTAAATGTACCCCTTGAACCTTCTTATTGACGATGAAACACAGAAATTGCATCCGAATTTAATACAAAAGGCACAATGCCGACTAAAGTACTAGAGGACTGATACTCTAACTTTCTATGATTTGAACCTCTGCTGTGAGTCCAGTTTTAGTTTCCGATGCATCACTTCAGGTTTACTGTATCCCTTGGACCTTCTTATTGACGATGAAACACAGAAAGTGCATCCGAATTTAATACAAAAGGCACATGCCGACTTAAGTACAAGACGACTGAAACTCTAACTTTCTATGATTTGAACCTCTGCTGTGAGTCCAGTTTTAGTTTCCGATGCTTCACTTCAGGTTTACTGTATCCCTTGGACCTTCTTATTGACGATGAAACACAGAAATTGCATCAGAATTTAATACAAGAGGCACAATGCCGACTAAAGTACAAGAGGACTGAAACTCTTCCTTTCTATGATTTCAACCTCTGCTGTGAGTCCAGTTTTTGTTTCCGATGCTTCACTTCAGGTTTACTGTATCCCTTGGACCATGTTATGGACGATGAAACACAGAAATTGCATCCGAATTTAATTAAAAAGGCACAATGCCGACTTAAGTAAAAGAGGATTGATACTCTAACTTTCTATGATTTGAACCCGTCCTCTGAGTCCAGTTTTAGATTCCGATGCTGAACTTCAGGTTTACTGTATCCCTTGGACCTCCTTATTGACGATGAAACACAGAAATTGCATCCGAATTTAATACAAAAGTCACAATGCCGTCTTAAGTACAAGAGGAATGATACTCTAACTTTCTATGATTTGAAACTCTCCTGTGAGTCCAGTTTTAGATTCCGATGCTTCACTTCGGGTTTACTGTATCCCTTGGACCCTCTTATTGACGATGAAACACAGAAATTGCATCCGAACTTAATACAAAAGGCACAATGCCGACTTAAGTACAAGAGGACTGAAACTCTAACTTTCTATGATTTGAACCTCTGCTGTGAGTCCCGTTTTAGTTTCTAATGCTTCACTTCAGGTTTACTGTATCCCTTGGACCTTCTTACTGACGATGAAACACAGAAATTGCATCCGAATTTAATACAAAAACACAATGCCGACTTACGTACAAGAGGACTGAAACTCTAACTTTGTATAATTTGAACCTCTGCTGTAAGTCCAGTTTTAGTTTCCGATGCTTCACTTCAGGTTTACTGTATCCCTTGCACCTTCTTATTGACGATGAAACACAGAAATTGCATCCGAATTTAATAAAAAATGCACAATGACGACATAAGTACAAGAGGACTGATACTCTAACTTTCTATGATTTGAACCTCTGCTGTGAGTCCAGTTTTAGTTTCAGATGCTACACCATAGGTTTACTGTATCCGTTGGACCTTCTTATTGACGATGAAACGCAGAAATTATATCCGAATTTAATACAAAAGGCACAATGCCGACTTAAGTACAAGAGGACTGAAACTCTAACTGTCTATGATTTGAACCTCTGCTGTGAGTCCAGTTTTAGTTTCCGATGCTTAACTTCAGGTTTACTGTATCCCTTGGACCTTCTTATTGACGATGAAACACAGATATTGCATCGGAATTAAATACAAAAGGCACAATGCCGACTTAAGTACAAGAGGACTGAAACTCTAACTTTCTATGATTTGAACCCCTCCTGTGAGTCCAGTTTTCGATTCCGATGCTTAACGTCCGGTTAACTGTATCCGTTGGACCTTCTTATTGACAATGAAACACAGAAATTGCATCCGAATGTAATACAAAAGGCACAATGCCGACTTAAGTACAAGATTGCTGATACTCTAACTTTCCATGATTTGAACCCCCCCTGTGAGTCCAGTTTTAGATTACGATGCTTAACTTCAGGTTTACTGTATCCCTTGGACCTTCTTATTGACGATGAAACACAGAAATGGCATCCGAATTTAATAAAAAGGGCACAATGCCGACTTAAGTACAAGAGGACTGATACTCTAACTTTCTATGATTTGAATCCCTCCTGTGAGTCCTGTTTTAGTTTCCGATGCTTAACTTCAGGTTTACTGTATCCCTTGGACCTTCTTATTGACGATGAAACACAGAAATTGCATCCGAATTTAATACAAAAGGCACAATGCCGACTAAAGTACTAGAGGACTGTTACTCTAACATTCTATGATTTGAACCTCTGCTGTGAGTCCAGTTTTAATTTCCGATGCTTCACTTCAGGTTTACTGTATCCCGTGCAGCTTCTTATTGACGATGAAACACAGAAATTGCATCCAAATTTGATACAAAAGGCACAATGCCGACTTAAGTACAAGACGACTGAAACTCTAACTTTCTATGATTTGAACCTCTGCTGTGAGTCCAGTTTTAGTTTCCGATGCTTCACTTCAGGTTTACTGTATCCCTTGGTCCCTCTTATTGACGATGAAACAAAGAAATTGCATCCGAATTTAATCCAAAAGCACAATGCCGACTTAAGTACAAGAGGACTGATACTCTAATTTTCTATGATTTGAACCTCTGCTGTGAGTCCAGTATTAGTTTCCGATGCATCACTTCAGGTTTACTGTATCCCTTGGACCTGCTAATTGACGATGAAACACAGAAATTGCATCCGAATTTAATAAAAAAGGCACAATGCCGTCTTAAGTACAAGAGGACTGATACTCTAATTTTCTATGATTTGAACCCCTCCTGTGAGTCCAGTTTGAGATTCCAATGCTTAACTTCAGGTTTACTGTATCCCTTGGACCTTCTTATTGACGATGAAACACAGTAATTGCAATCGAATTTAATACAAAAGGCACAATGCCGACATAAGTACAAGAGGACTGATACTCTAACTTTCTATGATTTGAACCTCTCCTGTGAGTCCAGTTTTAGTTTCCGATGCTTCACTTCAGGTTTACTGTATCCCTTGGACCTTCTTAATGACAATGAAACACAGAAATTGCATTAGAATTTAATAAAAAAGGCACAGTGCTGACTTAAGTACAAGAGGACTGATACTCTAATTTTCTATGATTTGAACCCCTCCTGTGAGTCCAGTTTTGGATTCCGATGCTTAACTTCAGGTTAACTGTACCCCTTGGACCTTCTTATTGACAATGAAACACAGAATTTGCATCCGAATGTAATACAAAAGGCACAACGCCGACTTAAGTACAAGATTGCTGATACTCTAACTTTCTATGATTTGAACCCCTCCTGTGAGTCCAGTTTAAGATTACGATGCTTAACTTCAGGTTTTCTGTATCCCTTGGACCTTCTTATTGACGATGAAACACAGAAATGTCATCCGTATTTAATAAAAAAGGCACAATGCCGACTTAAGTACAAGAGGACTGATACTCTAACTGTCTATGATTTGAACCCCTCCTGTGAGTCCAGTTTTAGTTTCCGTTGCTTAACTTCAGGTTTACTGTATCCCTTGAACCTTCTTCTTGACGATGAAACACAGAAATTGCATCCGAATTTAATACAAAAGTCACAATGCCGACTTAAGTACAAGAGGAATGATACTCAAACTTTCTATGATTTGAACCTCTCCTGTGAGTCCAGTTTTAGATTCCGATGCTTCACTTCGGGTTTACTGTATCCCGTGGACCCTCTTATTGACGATGAAACACAGAAATTGCATCCGAATTTAATACAAAAGGCACAATGCCGACTTAAGTACAAGAGGACTGAAACTCTAACTTTCTATGATTTGAACCTCTGCTGTGAGTCCAGTTTTAGTTTCCGATGCTTCACTTCAGGTTCACTGTACCCCATGGACCTTCTTATTGACGATGAAACACAGAAATTGCATCCGAATTTAATACAAAAAGAACAATGCCGACTTACGTACAAGAGGACTGAAACTCTAACTTTGTATGATTTGAACCTCTGCTGTAAGTCCAGTTTTAGTTTCCGATGCTTCACTTCAGGTTTACTGTATCCCTTGGACCTTCTTATTGACGATGAAACACAGAAATTGCATCCGAATTTAATAAAAAATGCACAATGACGACTTAAGTACAAGTGGACTGAGACTCTAACTTTCTATGATTTGAACCTCTGCTGTGAGTCCAGTTTTAGTTTCCGATGCTTCACTTCAGGTTTACTGTATCCCTTGGTCCTTCTTATTGACGATGAAACACAGAAATTGCATCCGAATTTAATACAAAAGGCGCAATGCCGACTTAAGTACAAGAGGACTGATACTCTAACTTTCTATGATTTGAACCTCTGCTGTGAGTCCAGTTTTAGTTTCCGATGCATCACTTCAGGTTTACTGTATCCCTTGGACCTGCTAATTGACGATGAAACACAGAAATTGCATCCGAATTTAATGAAAAAGGCACAATGCCGACTTAAGTACAAGAGGACTGATACTCTAATTTTCTATGATTTGAACCACTCCTGTGAGTCCAGTTTTGGATTCCGATGCTTAACTTCAGGTTAAATGTACCCCTTGGACCTACTTATTGGCAATGAAACACAGAAATCGCATCCGAATGTGATACAAAAGTCACAATGCCGACTTAAGTACAAGAGGGCTGATACTCTAACTTTCTATGATTTGAACCCCTCCTGTGAGTCCAGTTTTAGATTACGATGCTTAACTTCAGGTTTACTGTATCCCTTGGACCTTCTTATTGACGATGAAACACAGAAATTGCATCCGAATTTAATACAAAAGTCACAATGCCGACTTAAGTACAAGAGGAATGATACTCTAACTTTCTATGATTTGAACCCCTCCTGTGAGTCCAGTTTTAGATTCCGATGCGTCACTTCGGGTTTACTGTATCCCTTGGACCCTCTTATTGACGATGAAATACAGAAATTGCATCCGAATTTAAAACAAAAGGCACAATGCCGACTTAAGTACAAGACGACAGAAACTCTAACTTTCTATGATTTGAACCTCTGCTGTGAGTCCAGTTTTAGTTTCCGATGCTTCACTTCAGGTTTACTGTATCCCTTGGACCTTCTTATTGACGATGAAACACAGAAATTGCATCTGAATTTAATACAAAAAGCACAATGCCGACTTACGTACAAGAGGACTGAAACTCTATCTCTGTATGATTTGAACCTCTGCTGTAAGTCCAGTTTTAGTTTCCGATGCTTCACTTCAGGTTTACTGTATCCCTTGGACCTTCTTATTGACGATGAAACACAGAAATTGCATCCGATTTAAATAAAAAATGCACAATGACGACTTAAGTACAAGTGGACTGAAACTCTAACTTTCTATGATTTGAACCTCTGCTGTGAGTCCAGTTTTAGTTTCCGATGCTTCACTTCAGGTTCACTGTATGCCTTGGTCCTTCTTATTGACGATGAAACACAGAAATTGCATCCGAATTTAATACAAAAGGCGCAATGCCGACTTAAGTACAAGAGGACTGATACTCTAACTTTCTATGATTTGAACCTCTGCTGTGAGTCCAGTTTTAGTTTCCGATGCATCACTTCAGGTTTACCGTATCCCTTGGACCTGCTAATTGACGATGAAACACAGAAATTACATCCGAATTTAATACAAAAGGCACAATGCCGACTTAAGTACAAGAGGACTGATACTCTAATTTTCTATGATTTGAACGCCTCCTGTGAGTCCAGTTTTAGATTCCATTGCTTAACTTCAGGTTTACTCTATCCCTTGGACCTTCTTATTGACGATGAAACACAGTAATTGCATCCGAATTTAATAAAAAAGGCACAATGCCGACTTAAGTACAAGAAGACTGATACTCTAACTTTCTATGATTTGAACCCCTCCTGTGAGTTCAGTTTTAGTTTCCGATGCTTCACTTCAGGTTTACTGTATCCCTTGGACCTTCTTAATGACAATGAAACACAGAAATTGCATTAGAATTTAATAAAAAAGGCACAGTGCTGACTTAAGTAGAAGAGGACTGATACTCTAATTTTCTATGATTTGAACCCCTCCTGTGAGTCCAGTTTTGGATTCCGATGCTTAACTTCAGGTTAACTGTACCCCTTGGATCTTCTTATTGACAATGAAACACAGAATTTGCATCCGAATGTAATACAAAAGGCACAATGCCGACTTAAGTACAAGATTGCTGATACTCTAACTTTCTATGATTTGAACCCCTCCTGTGAGTCCAGTTTTAGATTACGATGCTTAACTTCAGGTTTTCTGTATCCCTTGGACCTTCTTATTGACGACGAAACACAGAAATGGCATCCATATTTAATAAAAAAGGCACAATGCCGACTTAAGTACAAGAGGACTGATACTCTAACTGTCTATGATTTGAACCCCTCCTGTGAGTCCAGTTTTAGTTTCCGTTGCTTAACTTCAGGTTTACTGTATCCCTTGGACCTTCTTATTGACGATGAAACACAGAAATTGCATCCGAATTTAATACAAAAGTCACAATGCCGACTTAAGTACAAGAGGAATGATACTCAAACTTTCTATGATTTGAACCTCTCCTGTGAGTCCAGTTTTAGATTCCGATGCTTCACTTCGGGTTTACTGTATCCCGTGGACCCTCTTATTGACGATGAAACACAGAAATTGCATCCGAATTTAATACAAAAGGCACAATGCCGACTTAAGTACAAGAGGACTGAAACTCTAACTTTCTATGATTTGAACCTCAGCTGTGAGTCCAGTTTTAGTTTCCGATGCTTCACTTCAGGTTTACTGTATCCCTTGGACCTTCTTATTGACGATGAAACACAGAAATTGCATCCGAATTTAATACAAAAAGAACAATGCCGACTTACGTACAAGAGGACTGAAACTGTAACTTTGTATGATTTGAACCTCAGCTGTAAGTCCAGTTTTAGTTTCCGATGCTTCACTTCAGGTTTACTGTATCCCTTGGACCTTCTTATTGACGATGAAACACAGAAATTGCATCCGAATTTAATAAAAAATGCACAATGACGACTTAAGTACAAGTGGACTGAGACTCTAACTTTCTATGATTTGAACCTCTGCTGTGAGTCCAGTTTTAGTTTCCGATGCTTCACTTCAGGTTTACTGTATCCCTTGGTCCTTCTTATTGACGATGAAACACAGAAATTGCATCCGAATTTAATACAAAAGGCGCAATGCCGACTTAAGTACAAGAGGACTGATACTCTAACTTTCTATGATTTGAACCTCTGCTGTGAGTCCAGTTTTAGTTTCCGATGCATCACTTCAGGTTTACTGTATCCCTTGGACCTGCTAATTGACGATGAAACACAGAAATTGCATCCGAATTTAATGAAAAAGTCACAATGCCGACTTAAGTACAAGAGGACTGATACTCTAATTTTCTATGATTTGAACCACTCCTGTGAGTCCAGTTTTGAATTCCGATGCTTAACTTCAGGTTAAATGTACCCCTTGGACCTACTTATTGGCAATGAAACACAGAAATCGCATCCGAATGTGATACAAAATTCACAATGCCGACTTAAGTACAAGAGGACTGATACTCTAATTTTCTATGATTTGAACGCCTCCTGTGAGTCCAGTTTTAGATTCCATTGCTTAACTTCAGCTTTACTCTATCCCTTGGACCTTCTTATTGACGATGAAACACAGTAATTGCATCCGAATTTAATACAAAATGCACAATGCCGACATAAGTACAAGAGGACTGATACTCTAACTTTCTATTATTTGAATTACTCCTGTGAGTCCAGTTTTAGTTTCCGATGCTTTACTTCAGGTTTACTGTATCCCTTGGACCTTCTTAATGACGATGAAACACAGAAATTGCATCAGAATTTATTAAAAAAGGCACAGTGCTGACTTAAGTACAAGAGGACTGATACTCTAACTTTCTATGATTTGAACCCCTCCTGAGAGTCCAGTTTTGGATTCCGATGCTTAACTTCAGGTTAACTGTACCCCTTGGACTTTCTTATTGACAATAAAACACAGAGATTGCATCCGAATGTAATACAAAAGTCACAATGCCGACTTAAGTACTAGAGGGCTGATACTCTAACTTTCTATGATTTGAACCCCTCCTGTGAGTCCAGTTTTAGATTACGATGCTTAACTTCAGGTTTACTGTATCCCTTGGACCTTTTTATTGACGATGAAACACAGAAATGGATTCCGAATTTAATAAAAAAGGCACAATGCCGACTTAAGTACAAGAGGACTGATACTCTAACTGTCTATGATTTGAACCCCTCCTGTGAGTCCAGTTTTAGTTTCCGATGCTTAACTTCAGGTTTACTGTATCCCTTGGACCTTCTTATTGACGATGAAACACAGAAATTGCATCCGAATTTAATAAAAAAGGCACAATGCCGCCTTAAGTACAAGAGGACTCATACTCTAACTTTCTATGATTTGAACCTCTGCTGTGAGTCCAGTTTTAGTTTCCGATGCTTCACTTCACGTTTACTGTATCCCTTGGACCTTCTTATTGACGATGAAACACAGAAATTGCATCCGAATTTAATACAAAAGGCACAATGCCAACTTACGTACAAGAGGACTGAAACTCTAACTTTCTATGATTTGAACCTCTGCTGTGAGGCCAGTTTTAGTTTCCGATGTTTCACTTCAGGTTTACTGTATCCCTTGGACCTTCTTATCGACGATGAAACACAGAAATTGCATCCGAATTTAATACAAAAGACACAATGCCGACTTAAGTACAAGAGGACTGAAACTCTAACTTTCTATGATTTGAACCTCTGCTGTGAGTCCAGTTTTAGTTTCCGATGCTTCACTTCAGGTTTACTGTATCCCTTGGACCTTCTTATTGACGATGAAACACAGAAATTGCATCCGAATTTAATACAAAAGGCACAATGCCGACTTAAGTACAAGAGGACTGAAACTCTGACTTTCTATGATTTGAACCTCTGCTGTGAGTCCACTTTTAGTTTCCGATGCTTCACGTCAGGTTTACTGTATCCCTTGGACCTTCTTATTGACGATGAAACACAGAAATTGCATCCGAATTAAATACAAAAGGCACAATGCCGACTTAAGTACAAGAGGACTGATACTCCAACTTTCTATGATTTGAACCTCTGCTGTGAGTCCAGTTTTAGTTTCCGATGCTTCACTTCAGGTTTACTGTATCCCTTGGACCTTCTTATTGACGATGAAACACAGAAATTGCATCCGAATTTAATAAAAAATGCACAATGACGACTTAAGTACAAGTGGACTGAAACTCTAACTTTCTATGATTTGAACCTCTGCTGTGAGTCGAGTTTTAGTTTCCGATGCTTCACTTCAGGTTTACTGTAACCCTATGGACCTTCTTATTGACGATGAAACACAGAAATTGCATCCGAATTTAATACAAAAGGCACAATGCCAACTTACGTACAAGAGGACTGAAACTCTAACTTTCTCTGATTTGAACCTCTGCTGTGAGTCCAGTTTTAGTTTCCGATGCTTAACTTCAGGTTTACTGTATCCCTTGGACCTTCCTATTGACGATGAAACACAGAAATTGCATCCGAATTTAATGCAAAAGGCACAATGCCGACTTAAGTACAAGAGGACCGAAACTCTAACTTTCTATGATTTGAACCTCTGCTGTGAGTCCAGTTTTAGTTTCCGATGCTTCACTTCAGGTTTACTGTATCCCTTGGACCTTCTTATTGACAATGAAACACAGAAATTGCATCCGAATGTAATACAAAAGGCACAATGCCGACTTAAGTACAAGATTGCTGATACTCTAACTTTCCATGATTTGAACCCCTCCTGTGAGTCCAGTTTTAGATTACGATGCTTAACTTCATGTTTACTGTATCCCTTGGACCTTCTTATTGACGATGAAACACAGAAATGGCATCCGAATTTAATAAAAAGGGCACAATGCCGACTTAAGTACAAGAGGAGTGATACTCTAACTTTCTATGATTTGAATCCCTCCTGTGAGTCCTGTTTTAGTTTCCGATGCTTAACTTCAGGTTTACTGTATCCCTTGGACCTTCTTATTGACGATGAAACACAGAAATTGCATCCGAATTTAATACAAAAGGCACAATGCCGACTAAAGTACTAGAGGACTGTTACTCTAATTTTCTATGATTTGAACCTCTGCTGTGAGTCCAGTTTTAGTTTCCGATGCTTCACTTCAGGTTTAATGTATCCCTTGGAGCTTCTTATTGACGATGAAACACAGAAATTGCATCCGAATTTAATACAAAGGGCACAATGCCGACTTAAGTACAAGACGACTGAAACTCTAACTTTCTATGATTTGAACCTCTGCTGTGAGTCCAGTTTTAGTTTCCGATGCTTCACTTCAGGTTTACTGTATCCCTTGGTCCCTCTTATTGACGATGAAACACAGAAATTGCATCCGAATTTAATCCAAAAGCACAATGCCGACTTAAGTACAAGAGGACTGATACTCTAATTTTCTATGATTTGAACCTCTGCTGTGAGTCCAGTATTAGTTTCCGATGCATCACTTCAGGTTTACTGTATCCCTTAGACCTGCTAATTGACGATGAAACACAGAAATTGCATCCGAATTTAATAAAAAAGGCACAATGCCGTCTTAAGTACAAGAGGACTGATACTCTAATTTTCTATGATTTGAACCCCTCCTGTGAGTCCAGTTTGAGATTCCAATGCTTAACTTCAGGTTTAATGTATCCCTTGGACCTTCTTATTGACGATGAAACACAGTAATTGCAATCGAATTTAATACAAATGGCACAATGCCGACATAAGTAGAAGAGGACTGATACTCTAACTTTCTATGATTTGAACCTCTCCTGTGAGTCCAGTTTTAGTTTCCGATGCTTTACTTCAGGTTTACTGTATCCCTTGGACCTTCTTATTGACGATGAAACACAGAAATTGCATCCGAATTTAATAAAAAAGGCACAATGCCGACTTAAGTACAAGAGGACTGATACTCTTACTTTCTATGATTTGAACCCCTCCTGTGTGTCCAGTTTTAGTTTCCGATGCTTCACTTCAGGTTTACTGTATCCCTTGGACCTTCTTAATGACAATGAAACACAGAAATTGCATTAGAATTTAATAAAAAAGGCACAGTGCCGACTTAAGTACAAGAGGACTGATACTCTAATTTTCTATGATTTGAACCCCTCCTGTGAGTCCAGTTTTGGATTCCGATGCTTAACTTCAGGTTAACTGTACCCCTTGGACCTTCTTATTGACAATGAAACACAGAATTTGCATCCGAATGTAATACAAAAGGCACAATGCCGACTTAAGTACAAGATTGCTGATACTCTAACTTTCTATGATTTGAGTCCCTCCTGTGAGTCCAGTTTTAGATTACGATGCTTAACTTCAGGTTTTCTGTATCCCTTGGACCTTCTTATTGACGATGAAACACAGAAATGGCATCCGTATTTAATAAAAAAGGAACAATGCCGACTTAAGTACAAGAGGACTGATACTCTAACTGTCTATGATTTGAACCCCTCCTGTGAGTCCAGTTTTAGTTTCCGTTGCTTAACTTCAGGTTTACTGTATCCCTTGGACCTTCTTATTGACGATGAAACACAGAAATTGCATCCGAATTTAATACAAAAGTCACAATGCCGACTTAAGTACAAGTGGACTGAGACTCTAACTTTCTATGATTTGAACCTCTGCTGTGAGTCCAGTTTTAGTTTCCGATGCTTCACTTCAGGTTTACTGTATCCCTTGGTCCTTCTTATTGACGATGAAACACAGAAATTGCATCCGAATTTAATACAAAAGGCGCAATGCCGACTTAAGTACAAGAGGACTGATACTCTAACTTTCTATGATTTGAACCTCTGCTGTGAGTCCAGTTTTAGTTTCCGATGCATCACTTCAGGTTTACTGTATCCCTTGGACCTGCTAATTGACGATGAAACACAGAAATTGCATCCGAATTTAATGAAAAAGGCACAAAGCCGACTTAAGTACAAGAGGACTGATACTCTAATTTTCTATGATTTGAACCACTCCTGTGAGTCCAGTTTTGGATTCCGATGCTTAACTTCAGGTTAAATGTACCCCTTGGACCTACTTATTGGCAATGAAACACAGAAATCGCATCCGAATGTGATACAAAAGTCACAATGCCGACTTAAGTACAAGAGGGCTGATACTCTAACTTTCTATGATTTGAACCCCTCCTGTGAGTCCAGTTTTAGATTACGATGCTTAACTTCAGGTTTACTGTATCCCTTGGACCTTCTTATTGACGATGAAACACAGAAATGGATTCCGAATTTAATAAAAAAGGCACAATGCCGACTTAAGTACAAGAGGACTGATACTCTAACTCTCTATGATTTGAACCCCTCCTGTGAGTCCAGTTTTAGTTTCCGATGCTTAACTTCAGGTTTACTGTATCCCTTGAACCTTCTTATTGACGATGAAACACAGAAATTGCATCCGAATTTAATAAAAAAGGCACAATGCCCACTTAAGTACAAGAGGACTGATACTCTAACTTTCTATGATTTGAACCCCTCCTGTGAGCCCAGTTTTAGATTCCGATGCTTAACTTCAGGTTTACTGTATCCCTTGGACCTTCTTATTGACGATGAAACACAGAAATTGCATCCGAATTTAATACAAAAGTCACAATGCCGACTTAAGTACAAGAGGAATGATACTCTAACTTTCTATGATTTGAACCTCTCCTGTGAGTCCAGTTTTAGATTCCGATGCTTCACTTCGGGTTTACTGTATCCCTTGGACCCTCTTATTGACGATGAAATACAGAAATTGCATCCGAATTTAAAACAAAAGGCACAATGCCGACTTAAGTACAAGAGGACAGAAACTCTAACTTTCTATGATTTGAACCTCTGCTGTGAGTATAGTTTTAGTTTCCGATGCTTCACTTCAGGTTTACTGTATCCCTTGGACCTTCTTATTGACGATGAAACACAGAAATTGCATCTGAATTTAATACAAAAAGCACAATGCCGACTTACGTACAAGAGGACTGAAACTCTATCTCTGTATGATTTGAACCTCTGCTGTAAGTCCAGTTTTAGTTTCCGATGCTTCACTTCAGGTTTACTGTATCCCTTGGACCTTCTTATTGACGATGAAACACAGAAATTGCATCCGAATTAAATAAAAAATGCACAATGACGACTTAAGTACAAGTGGACTGAAACTCTAACTTTCTATGATTTGAACTTCTGCTGTGAGTCCAGTTTTAGATTCCGATGCTTCACTTCGGGTTTACTGTATCCCTTGGACCCTCTTATTGACGATGAAACACAGAAATTGTATCCGAACTTAATACAAAAGGCACAAGGCCGACTTAAGTACAAGAGGACTGAAACTCTAACTTTCTATGATTTGAACCTCTGCTGTGAGTCCCGTTTTAGTTTCTGATGCTTCACTTCAGGTTTACTGTATCCCTTGGACCTTCTTACTGACGATGTAACACAGAAATTGCATCCGAATTTAATAAAAAATGCACAATGACGACATAAGTACAAGAGGACTGATACTCTAAATTTCTATGATTTGAACCTCTGCTGTGAGTCCAGTTTTTGTTTCCGATGCTTCACCATAGGTTTACTGTATCCCTTGAACCTTCTTATTGACGATGAAACGCAGAAATTATATCCGAATTTAATACAAAAGGCACAATGCCGACTAACGTACAAAAGGACTGAAACTCTAACTGTCTATGATTTGAACCTCTGCTGTGAGTCCAGTTTTAGTTTCCGATGCTTAACTTCAGGTTTACTGTATCCCTTGGAAATTCTTATTGACGATGAAACACAGATATTGCATCGGAATTAAATACAAAAGGCACAATGCCGACTTAAGTACAAGAGGACTGAAACTCTCACTTTCTATGATTTGAACCTCTGTTGTGAGTCCAGTTTTAGTTTCCGATGCTTCACTTCAGGTTTACTGTATCCCTCGGACCTTCTTATTGACGATGAAACACAGAAATTGCATCCGAATTTAATACAAAAGGCACAATGCCGACTTAAGTACAAGGCGACTCATACTCTAACTTTCTATGATTTGAACCCCTCCTGTGAGTCCAGTTTTAGATTCTGATGCTTCACTTCAGGTTTACTGTATCCCTTGGACCCTCTTATTGACGATGAAACACAGAAAATGCATCCGAATTTAATAAAAAAGGCACAATGCCGACTTAAGTACAAGAGGACTGATACTCTAACTTTCTATGATTTGAAACCCTCCTGTGAGTCCAGTTTTGGATTCCGATGCTTAACTTCCGGTTAACTGTATCCCTTGGACCTTCTTATTGACAATGAAACACAGAAATTGCATCCGAATGTAATACAAAAGGCACAATGCCGACTTAAGTACAAGATTGCTGATACTCTAACTTTCCATGATTTGAACCCCTCCTGTGAGTCCAGTTTTAGATTACGATGCTTAACTTCAGGTTTACTGTATCCCTTGGACCTTCTTATTGACGATGAAACACAGAAATGGATTCCGAATTTAATAAAAAAGGCACAATGCCGACTTAAGTACAAGAGGACTGATACTCTAACTCTCTATGATTTGAACCCCTCCTGTGAGTCCAGTTTTAGTTTCCGATGCTTAACTTCAGGTTTACTGTATCCCTTGAACCTTCTTATTGACGATGAAACACAGAAATTGCATCCGAATTTAATAAAAAAGGCACAATGCCGACTTAAGTACAAGAGGACTGATACTCTAACTTTCTATGATTTGAACCCCTCCTGTGAGTCCAGTTTTAGATTCCGATGCTTAACTTCAGGTTTACTGTATCCCTTGGACCTTCTTATTGACGATGAAACACAGAAATTGCATCCGAATTTAATACAAAAGTCACAATGCCGACTTAAGTACAAGAGGAATGATACTCTAACTTTCTATGATTTGAACCTCTCCTGTGAGTCCAGTTTTAGATTCCGATGCTTCACTTCGGGTTTACTGTATCCCTTGGACCCTCTTATTGACGATGAAATACAGAAATTGCATCCGAATTTAAAACAAAAGGCACAATGCCGACTTAAGTACAAGAGGACAGAAACTCTAACTTTCTATGATTTGAACCTCTGCTGTGAGTATAGTTTTAGTTTCCGATGCTTCACTTCAGGTTTACTGTATCCCTTGGACCTTCTTATTGACGATGAAACACAGAAATTGCATCTGAATTTAATACAAAAAGCACAATGCCGACTTACGTACAAGAGGACTGAAACTCTATCTCTGTATGATTTGAACCTCTGCTGTAAGTCCAGTTTTAGTTTCCGATGCTTCACTTCAGGTTTACTGTATCCCTTGGACCTTCTTATTGACGATGAAACACAGAAATTGCATCCGAATTAAATAAAAAATGCACAATGACGACTTAAGTACAAGTGGACTGAAACTCTAACTTTCTATGATTTGAACTTCTGCTGTGAGTCCAGTTTTAGATTCCGATGCTTCACTTCGGGTTTACTGTATCCCTTGGACCCTCTTATTGACGATGAAACACAGAAATTGTATCCGAACTTAATACAAAAGGCACAAGGCCGACTTAAGTACAAGAGGACTGAAACTCTAACTTTCTATGATTTGAACCTCTGCTGTGAGTCCCGTTTTAGTTTCTGATGCTTCACTTCAGGTTTACTGTATCCCTTGGACCTTCTTACTGACGATGTAACACAGAAATTGCATCCGAATTTAATAAAAAATGCACAATGACGACATAAGTACAAGAGGACTGATACTCTAACTTTCTATGATTTGAACCTCTGCTGTGAGTCCAGTTTTTGTTTCCGATGCTTCACCATAGGTTTACTGTATCCCTTGAACCTTCTTATTGACGATGAAACGCAGAAATTATATCCGAATTTAATACAAAAGGCACAATGCCGACTAACGTACAAAAGGACTGAAACTCTAACTGTCTATGATTTGAACCTCTGCTGTGAGTCCAGTTTTAGTTTCCGATGCTTAACTTCAGGTTTACTGTATCCCTTGGAAATTCTTATTGACGATGAAACACAGATATTGCATCGGAATTAAATACAAAAGGCACAATGCCGACTTAAGTACAAGAGGACTGAAACTCTCACTTTCTATGATTTGAACCTCTGTTGTGAGTCCAGTTTTAGTTTCCGATGCTTCACTTCAGGTTTACTGTATCCCTCGGACCTTCTTATTGACGATGAAACACAGAAATTGCATCCGAATTTAATACAAAAGGCACAATGCCGACTTAAGTACAAGGCGACTCATACTCTAACTTTCTATGATTTGAACCCCTCCTGTGAGTCCAGTTTTAGATTCTGATGCTTCACTTCAGGTTTACTGTATCCCTTGGACCCTCTTATTGACGATGAAACACAGAAAATGCATCCGAATTTAATAAAAAAGGCACAATGCCGACTTAAGTACAAGAGGACTGATACTCTAACTTTCTATGATTTGAAACCCTCCTGTGAGTCCAGTTTTGGATTCCGATGCTTAACTTCCGGTTAACTGTATCCCTTGGACCTTCTTATTGACAATGAAACACAGAAATTGCATCCGAATGTAATACAAAAGGCACAATGCCGACTTAAGTACAAGATTGCTGATACTCTAACTTTCCATGATTTGAACCCCTCCTGTGAGTCCAGTTTTAGATTACGATGCTTAACTTCAGGTTTACTGTATCCCTTGGACCTTCTTATTGACGATGAAAAACAGAAATGGCATCCGAATTTAATAAAAAGGGCACAATGCCGACTTAAGTACAAGAGGACTGATACTCTAACTTTCTATGATTTGAATCCCTCCTGTGAGTCCTGTTTTAGTTTCCGATGCTTAACTTCAGGTTTACTGTATCCCTTGAACCTTCTTATTGACGATGAAACACAGAAATTGCATCCGAATTTAATACAAAAGGCACAATGCCGACTAAAGTACTAGAGGACTGTTACTCTAACTTTCTATGATTTGAACCTCTGCTGTGAGTCCAGTTTTAGTTTCCGATGCTTCACTTCAGGTTTAATGTATCCCTTGGAGCTTCTTATTGACGATGAAACACAGAAATTGCATCTGAATTTAATGCAAAAGGCACAATGCCGACTTAAGTACAAGACGACTGAAACTCTAACTTTCTATGGTTTGAACCTCTGCTGTGAGTCCAGTTTGAGATTCCAATGCTTAACTTCAGGTTTACTGTATCCCTTGGACCTTCTTATTGACGATGAAACACAGTAATTGCAATCGAATTTAATACAAAAGGCACAATGCAGACATAAGTACAAGAGGACTGATACTCTAACTTTCTATGATTTGAACCTCTCCTGTGAGTCCAGTTTTAGTTTCCGATGCTTTACTTCAGGTTTACTGTATCCCTTGGACCTTCTTATTGACGATGAAACACAGAAATTGCATCCGAATTTAATAAAAAAGGCACAATGCCGACTTAAGTACAAGAGGACTGATACTCTAACTTTCTATGATTTGAACCCCTCCTGTGTGTCCAGTTTTAGTTTCCGATGCTTCACTTCAGGTTTACTGTATCCCTTGGACCTTCTTAATGACAATGAAACACAGAAATTGCATTAGAATATAATAAAAAAGGCACAGTGGCGATTTAAGTACAAGAGGACTGATACTCTAATTTTCTATGATTTGAACCCCTCCTGTGAGTCCAGTTTTGGATTCCGATGCTTAACTTCAGGTTAACTGTACCCCTTGGACCTTCTTATTGACAATGAAACACAGAATTTGCATCCGAATGTAATACAAAAGGCACAATGCCGACTTAAGTACAAGATTGCTGATACTCTAACTTTCTATGATTTGAACCCCTCCTGTGAGTCCAGTTTTAGATTACGATGCTTAACTTCAGGTTTTCTGTATCCCTTGGACCTTCTTATTGACGATGAAACACAGAAATGGCATCTGTATTTAATACAAAAGGCACAATGCCGACGTAAGTACAAGAGGACTGATACTCCAACTGTCTATGATTTGAACCCCTCCTGTGAGTCCAGTTTTAGTTTCCGTTGCTTAACTTCAGGTTTACTGTATCCCTTGGACCTTCTTATTGACGATGAAACACAGAAATTGCATCCGAATTTAATACAAAAGTCACAATGCCGACTTAAGTACAAGTGGACTGAGACTCTAACTTTCTATGATTTGAACCTCTGCTGTGAGTCCAGTTTTAGTTTCCGATGCTTCACTTCAGGTTTACTGTATCCCTTGGTCCTTGTTATTGACGATGAAACACAGAAATTGCATCCGAATTTAATACAAAAGGCGCAATGCCGACTTAAGTACAAGAGGACTGATACTCTAACTTTCTATGATTTGAACCTCTGCTGTGAGTCCAGTTTTAGTTTCCGATGCATCACTTCAGGTTTACTGTATCCCTTGGACCTGCTAATTGACGATGAAACACAGAAATTGCATCCGAATTTAATGAAAAAGGCACAATGCCGACTTAAGTACAAGAGGACTGATACTCTAATTTTCTATGATTTGAACCACTCCTGTGAGTCCAGTTTTGGATTCCGATGCTTAACTTCAGGTTAAATGTACCCCTTGGACCTACTTATTGGCAATGAAACACAGAAATCGCATCCGAATGTGATACAAAAGTCACAATGCCGACTTAAGTACAAGAGGGCTGATACTCTAACTTTCTATGATTTGAACCCCTCCTGTGAGTCCAGTTTTAGATTACGATGCTTAACTTCAGGTTTACTGTATCCCTTGGACCTTCTTATTGACGATGAAACACAGAAATGGATTCCGAATTTAATAAAAAAGGCACAATGCCGACTTAAGTACAAGAGGGCTGATACTCTAACTGTCTATGATTTGAACCCCTCCTGTGAGTCCAGTTTTAGTTTCCGATGCTTAACTTCAGGTTTACTGTATCCCTTGAACCTTCTTATTGACGATGAAACACAGAAATTGCATCCGAATTTAATAAAAAAGGCACAATGCCGACTTAAGTACAAGAGGACTGATACTCTAACTTTCTATGATTTGAACCCCTCCTGTGAGTCCAGTTTTAGATTCCGATGCTTAACTTCAGGTTTACTGTATCCCTTGGACCCTCTTATTGACGATGTAATACAGAAATTGCATCCGAATTTAAAACAAAAGGCACAATGCCGACTTAAGTACAAGAGGACAGAAACTCTAACTTTCTATGATTTGAACCTCTGCTGTGAGTCCAGTTTTAGTTTCCGATGCTTCACTTCAGGTTTACTGTATCCCTTGGACCTTCTTATTGACGATGAAACACAGAAATTGCATCTGAATTTAATACAAAAAGCACAATGCCGACTTACGTACAAGAGGACTGAAACTCTATCTCTGTATGATTTGAACCTCTGCTGTAAGTCCAGTTTTAGTTTCCGATGCTTCACTTCAGGTTTACTGTATCCCTTGGACCTTCTTATTGACGATGAAACACAGAAATTGCATCCGAATTAAATAAAAAATGCACAATGACGACTTAAGTACAAGTGGACTGAAACTCTAACTTTCTATGATTTGAACCTCTGCTGTGAGTCCAGTTTTAGTTTCCGATGCTTCACTTCAGGTTCACTGTATCCCTTGGTCCTTCTTATTGACGATGAACCACAGAAATTGCATCCGAATTTAATACAAAAGGCGCAATGCCGACTTAAGTACAAGAGGACTGGTACTCTAACTTTCTATGATTTGAACCTCTGCTGTGAGTCCAGTTTTAGTTTCCGATGCATCACTTCAGGTTTACCGTATCCCTTGGACCTGCTAATTGACGACGAAACACAGAAATTACATCCGAATTTAATACAAAAGGCACAATGCCGACTTAAGTACAAGAGGACTGATACTCTAATTTTCTATGATTTGAACCCCTCCTGTGAGTCCAGTTTTAGATTCCATTGCTTAACTTCAGGTTTACTCTATCCCTTGGACCTTCTTATTGACGATGAAACACAGTAATTGCATCCGAATTTAATACAAAAGGCACAATGCCGACATAAGTACAAGAGGACTGATACTCTAACTTTCTATGATTTGAATTACTCCTGTGAGTCCAGTTTTAGTTTCCGATGCTTTACTTCAGGTTTACTGTATCCCTTGGACCTTCTTATTGACGATGAAACACAGAAATTGCATCCGAATTTAATAAAAAAGGCACAATGCCGACTTAAGTACAAGAAGACTGATACTCTAACTTTCTATGATTTGAACCCCTCATGTGAGTCCAGTTTTTGTTTCCGATGCTTCACTTCAGGTTTACTGTATCCCTTGGACCTTCTTAATGACGATGAAACACAGAAATTGCATCAGAATTTAATAAAAAAGGCACAGTGCCGACTTAAGTACAAGGGGACTTATACTCTAACTTTCTATGATTTGAACCCCTCCTGTGAGTCCAGTTTTGGATTCCGATGCTTAACTTCAGTTTAACTATACCCCTTGGACTTTCTTATTGACAATAAAACACAGAGATTGCATCCGAATGTAATACAAAAGTCACAATGCCGACTTAAGTACTAGAGGGCTGATACTCTAACTTTCTAAGATTTGAACCCATCCTGTGAGTCCAGTTTTAGATTACGATGCTTAACTTCAGGTTTACTGTATCCCTTGGACCTTCTTATTGACGATGAAACACAGAAATGGATTCCGAATTTAATCAAAAAGGCACAATGCCGACTTAAGTACAAGAGACTGATACTCTAACTGTCTATGATTTGAACCCCTCCTGTGAGTCCAGTTGTAGTTTCCGATGCTTAACGTCAGGTTTACTGTATCCCTTGGACCTTCTTATTGACGATGAAACACAGAAATTGCATCCGAATTTAATAAAAAAGGCACAATGCCGCCTTAAGTACAAGAGGACTCATACTCTAACTTTCTATGATTTGAGCCTCTGCTGTGAGTCCAGTTTTAGTTTCCGATGCTTCACTTCAGGTTTACTGTATCCCTTGGACCTTCTTATTGACGATGAAACACAGAAATTGCATCCGAATTTAATAAAAAATGCACAATGACGACTTAAGTACAAGAGGACCGAAACTCTAACTTTCTATGATTTGAACCTCTGCTGTGAGTCCAGTTTTAGTTTCCGATGCTTCACTTCAGGTTTACTGTATCCCTTAGACCATCTTATTGACGATGAAACACAGAAATTGCATCCGAATTTAATACAAATGGCACAATGCCGACTAAAGTACAAGAGGACTGAAACTCTAACTTTCTATGATTTGAACCTCTGCTGTGAGTCCAGTTTTAGTTTCCGATGCTTCACTTCAGGTTTACTGTATCCCTTCGACCTTCTTATTGACGATGAAACACAGAAATTGCATCCGAATTCAATAAAAAAGGCACAATGCCGACTTAAGTACAAGAGGACTGATACTCTAACTTTCTATGATTTGAACCCTTCCTGTGGGTCCAGTTTTAGATTCCGATGCTTAACTTCAGGTTTACTGTATCCCTTGGACCATCTTATTGACGATGAAACACAGAAATTGCATCCGAGTTTAATACAAATGTCACAATGCCGACTTAAGTACATGAGGACTGAAACTCTAACTTCCCATGATTTGGACCTCTGCTGTGAGTCCAGTTTTAGTTTCCGATGCTTCACTTCAGGTTTACTGTATCCCTTGGACCTTCTTATTGACGATGAAACACAGAAATTGCATCCGAATTTAATACAAAAGGCGCAATGCCGACTTAAGTACAAGAGGACTGATACTCTAACTTTCTATGATTTGAACCTCTGCTGTGAGTCCACTTTTCGTTTCCGATGCTTCACTTCAGGTTTACTGTATCCCTTGGACCTTCTTATTGACGATGAAACACAGAAATTGCATCCGAATTTAATACAAAAGGCACAATGCCGACTTAAGTACAAGAGGACTGAAACTCTAACTTTCTATGATTTGAACCTCTGCTGTGAGTCCACTTTTAGTTTCCGATGCTTCACTTCAGGTTTACTGTATCCCTTGGACCTTCTTATTGACGAAGAAACACAGAAATTGCATCCGAATGTAATACAAAAGGCACAATGCCGACTTAAGTACAAGAGGACTGATACTCCAACTTTCTATGATTTGAACCTCTGCTGTGAGTCCAGTTTTAGTTTCCTATGCATCACTTCAGGTTTACTGTATCCCTTGGACCCTCTTATTGACGATGAAACACAGAAATTGCATCCGAATTTAATACAAAAGGCACAATGCCGACTTAAGTGCAAGAGGACTGAAACTCTAACTTTCTATGATTTGAACCTCTGCTGTGAGTTTAGTTTTAGTTTCCGATGCTTCACTTCAGGTTTAGTGTATCCCTTGGACCTTCTTATTGACGATGAAACACAGAAATTGCATCCGAATTTAATACAAAAGTCACAATGCCGACTTACGTACATGAGGACTGAAACTCTAACTTTCTATGATTTGAACCCCTCCTGTGAGTCCAGTTTTGGATTCCGATCCTTAACTTCCGGTTAACTGTATCCCTTGGACCTTCTTATTGACAATGAAACACAGAAATTGCATCCGAATGTAATACAAAATGCACAATGCCGACTTAAGTACAAGATTGCTGATACTCTAACTTTCCATGATTTGAACCCCTCCTGTGAATCCAGTTTTAGATTACGATGCTTAACTTCAGGTTTACTGTATCCCTTGGAGCTTCTTATTGACGATGAAACACAGAAATTGCATCCGAATTTAATACAATAGGCACAATGCCGACTTAAGTACAAGACGACCGAAACTCTAACTTTCTATGATTTGAACCTCTGCTGTGAGTCCAGTTTTAGTTTCCGATGCTTCACTTCAGGTTTACTGTATCCCTTGGTCCCTCTTATTGACGATGAAACACAGAAATTGCATCCGAATTTAATCCAAAAGCACAATGCCGACTTAAGTACAAGAGGACTGATACTCTAATTTTCTATGATTTGAACCTCTGCTGTGAGTCCAGTATTAGTTTCCGATGCATCACTTCAGGTTTACTGTATCCCTTGGACCTGCTAATTGACGATGAAATACAGAAATTGCATCCGAATTTAATAAAAAAGGCACAATGCCGTCTTAAGTACATGAGGACTGATACTCTAATTTTCTATGATTTGAACCCCTCCTGTGAGTCCAGTTTGAGATTCCAATGCTTAACTTCAGGTTTACTGTATCCCTTGGACCATCATATTGACGATGAAACACAGTAATTGCAATCGAATTTAATACAAAAGGCACAATGCCGACATAAGTACAAGAGGACTGATACTCTAACTTTCTATGATTTGAACCTCTCCTGTGAGTCCAGTTTTAGTTTCCGATGCTTTACTTCAGGTTAACTGTACCCCTTGGACCTTCTTATTGACAATGAAACACAGAATTTGCATCCGAATGTAATACAAAAGGCACAATGCCGACTTGAGTACAAGATTGCTGATACTCTAACTTTCTATGATTTGAACCCCTCCTGTGAGTCCAGTTTTAGATTACGATGCTTAACTTCAGGTTTTCTGTATCCCTTGGACCTTCTTATTGACGATGAAACACAGAAATGGCATCCGTATTTAATAAAAAAGGCACAATGCCGACTTAAGTACAAGAGGACTGATACTCTAACTGTCTATGATTTGAACCCCTCCTGTGAGTCCAGTTTTAGTTTCCATTGCTTAACTTCAGGTTTACTGTATCCCTTGGACCTTCTTATTGACGATGAAACACAGAAATTGCATCCGAATTTAATACAAAATTCACAATGCCGACTTAAGTACAAGAGGAATGATACTCTAACTTTCTATGATTTGAACCTCTCCTGTGAGTCCATTTTTAGATTCCGATGCTTCACTTCGGGTTTACTGTATCCCGTGGACCCTCTTATTGACGATGAAACACAGAAATTGCATCCGAATTTAATACAAAAGGCACAATGCCGACTTAAGTACAAGAGGACTGAAACTCTAACTTTCTATGATTTGAACCTCTGCTGTGAGTCCAGTTTTAGTTTCCGATGCTTCACTTCAGGTTTACTGTATCCCTTGGACCTTCTTATTGACGATGAAACACAGAAATTGCATCCGAATTTAATACAAAAATAACAATGCCGACTTACGTACAAGAGGACTGAAACTCTAACTTTGTATGATTTGAACCTCTGCTGTAAGTCCAGTTTTAGTTTCCGATGCTTCACTTCAGGTTTACTGTATCCCTTGGACCTTCTTATTGACGATGAAACACAGAAATTGCATCCGAATGTAATAAAAAATGCACAATGACGACTTAAGTACAAGTGGACTGAGACTCTAACTTTCTATGATTTGAACCTCTGCTGTGAGTCCAGTTTTAGTTTCCGATGCTTCACTTCAGGTTTACTGTATCCCTTGGTCCTTCTTATTGACGATGAAACACAGAAATTGCATCCGAATTTAATACAAAAGGCGCAATGCCGACTTAAGTACAAGAGGACTGATACTCTAACTTTCTATGATTTTAACCTCTGCTGTGAGTCCAGTTTTAGTTTCCGATGCATCACTTCAGGTTTACTGTATCCCTTGGACCTGCTAATTGACGATGAAACACAGAAATTTCATCCGAATTTAATGAAAAAGGCACAATGCCGACTTAAGTACAAGAGGACTGATACTCTAATTTTCTATGATTTGAACCACTCCTGTGAGTCCAGTTTTGGATTCCGATGCTTAACTTCAGGGTAAATGTACCCCTTGGACCTACTTATTGGCAATGAAACACAGAAATCGCATCCGAATGTGATACAAAAGTCACAATGCCGACTTAAGTACAAGAGGGCTGATACTCTAACTTTCTATGATTTGAACCCCTCCTGTGAGTCCAGTTTTAGATTACGATGCTTAACTTCAGGTTTACTGTATCCCTTGGACCTTCTTATTGACGATGAAACACAGAAATGGATTCCGAATTTAATAAAAAAGGCACAATGCCGACTTAAGTACAAGAGGACTGATACTCTAACTGTCTACGATTTGAACCCCTCCTGTGAGTCCAGTTTTAGTTTCCGATGCTTAACTTCAGGTTTACTGTATCCCTTGAACCTTCTTATTGACGATGAAACACAGAAGTTGCATCCGAATTTAATAAAAGAGGCACAATGCCGACATAAGTACAAGAGGACTGATACTCTAACTTTCTATGATTTGAACCTCTCCTGTGAGTCCAGTTTTAGTTTCCGATGCTTTACTTCAGGTTTACTGTATCCCTTGGACCTTCTTATTGACGATGAAACACAGAAATTGCATCCGAATTTAATAAAATAGGCACAATGCCGACTTAAGTACAAGAGGACTGATACTCGAACTTTCTATGAATTGAACCCCTCCTGTGTGTCCAGTTTTAGTTTCCGATGCTTCACTTCAGGTTTACTGTATCCCTTGGACCTTCTTAATGACAATGAAACACAGAAATTGCATTAGAATTTAATAAAAAAGGCACAGTGCCGACTTAAGTACAAGAGGACTGATACTCTAATTTTCTATGATTTGAACCCCTCCTGTGAGTCCAGTTTTGGATTCCGATGCTTAACTTCAGGTTAACTGTATCCCTTGGACCTTCTTATTGACAATGAAACACAGAATTTGCATCCGAATGTAATACAAAAGGCACAATGCCGACTCGAGTACAAGATTGCTGATAGTCTAACTTTCTATGATTTGAACCCCTCCTGTGAGTCCAGTTTTAGATTACGATGCTTAACTTCAGGTTTTCTGTATCCCTTGGACCTTCTTATTGACGATGAAACACAGAAATGGCATCCGTACTTAATAAAAAAGGCACAATGCCGACTTAAGTACAAGAGGACTGATACTCTAACTGTCTATGATTTGAACCCCTCCTGTGAGTCCAGTTTTAGTTTCCGTTGCTTAACTTCAGGTTTACTGTATCCCTTGGACCTTCTTATTGACGATGAAACACAGAAATTGCATCCGAATTTAATACAAAAGTCACAATGCCGACTTAAGTACAAGAGGAATGATACTCTAACTTTCTATGATTTGAACCTCTCCTGTGAGTCCAGTTTTAGATTCCGATGCTTCACTTCGGGTTTACTGTATCCTGTGGACCCTCTTATTGACGATGAAACACAGAAATTGCATCCGAATTTAATAAAAAAGGCACAACGCCGACTTAAGTACAAGAGGACTGAAACTCTAACTTTCTATGATTTGAACCTCTGCTGTGAGTCCAGTTTTAGTTTCCGATGCTTCACTTCAGGTTTACTGTATGCCTTGGACCTTCTTATTGACGATGAAACACAGAAATTTCATCCGAATTTAATACAAAAAGAACAATGCCGACTTACGTACAAGAGGACTGAAACTCTAACTTTGTATGATTTGAACCTCTGCTGTAAGTCCAGTTTTAGTTTCCGATGCTTCACTTCAGGTTTACTGTATCCCTTGGACCTTCTTATTGACGATGAAACACAGAAATTGCATCCGAATTTAATAAAAAATGCACAATGACGACGTAAGTACAAGTGGACTGAGACTCTAACTTTCTATGATTTGAACCTCTGCTGTGAGTCCAGTTTTAGTTTCCGATGCTTCACTTCAGGTTTACTGTATCCCTTGGTCCTTCTTATTGACGATGAAACACAGAAATTGCATCCGAATTTAATACAAAAGGCGCAATGCCGACTTAAGTACAAGAGGACTGATACTCTAACTTTCTATGATTTGAACCTCTGCTGTGAGTCCAGTTTTAGTTTCCGATGCATCACTTCAGGTTTACTGTATCCCTTGGACCTGCTAATTGACGATGATACACAGAAATTGCATCCGAATTTAATGAAAAAGGCACAATGCCGACTTAAGTACAAGAGGACTGATACTCTAATTTTCTATGATTTGAACCACTATTGTGAGTCCAGTTTTGGATTCCGATGCTTAACTTCAGGTTAAATGTACCCCTTGGACCTACTTATTGGCAATGAAACACAGAAATCGCATCCGAATGTGATACAAAAGTCACAATGCCGACTTAAGTACAAGAGGGCTGATACTCTAACTTTCTATGATTTGAACCCCTCCTGTGAGTCCAGTTTTAGTTTACGATGCTTAACTTCAGGTTTACTGTATCCCTTGGACCTTCTTATTGACGATGAAACACAGAAATGGATTCCGAATTTAATAAAAAAGGCACAATGCCGACTTAAGTACAAGAGGACTGATACTCTAACTGTCTATGATTTGAACCCCTCCTGTGAGTCCAGTTTTAGTTTCCGATGCTTAACTTCAGGTTTACTGTATCCCTTGAACCTTCTTATTGACGATGAAACACAGAAATTGCATCCGAATTTAATAAAAAAGGCACAATGCCGACTTAAGTACAAGAGGACTGATACTCTAACTTTCTATGATTTGAACCCCTCCTGTGAGTCCAGTTTTAGATTCCGATGCTTAACTTCAGGTTTACTGTATCCCTTGGACCTTCTTATTGACGATGAAACACAGAAATTGCATCCGAATTTAATACAAAAGTCACAATGCCGACTTAAGTACAAGAGGAATGATACTCTAACTTTCTATGATTTGAACCTCTCCTGTGAGTCCAGTTTTAGATTCCGATGCTTCACTTCGGGTTTACTGTATCCCTTGGACCCTCTTATTGACGATGAAATACAGAAATTGCATCCGAATTTAAAACAAAAGGCACAATGCCGACTTAAGTACAAGAGGACAGAAACTCTAACTTTCTATGATTTGAACCTCTGCTGTGAGTCCAGTTTTAGTTTCCGATGCTTCACTTCAGGTTTACTGTATCCCTTGGACCTTCTTATTGACGATGAAACACAGAAATTGCATCTGAATTTAATACAAAAAGCACAATGCCGACTTACGTACAAGAGGACTGAAACTCTATCTCTGTATGATTTGAACCTCTGCTGTAAGTCCAGTTTTAGTTTCCGATGCTTCACTTCAGGTTTACTGTATCCCTTGGACCTTCTTATTGACGATGAAACACAGAAATTGCATCCGAATTAAATAAAAAATGCACAATGATGACTTAAGTACAAGTGGACTGAAACTCTAACTTTCTATGATTTGAACCTCTGCTGTGAGTCCAGTTTTAGTTTCCGATGCTTCACTTCAGGTTCACTGTATCCCTTGGTCCTTCTTATTGACGATGAAACACAAAAATTGCATCCGAATTTAATACAAAAGGCGCAATGCCGACTTAAGTACAAGAGGACTGATACTCTAACTTTCTATGATTTGAACCTCTGCTGTGAGTCCAGTTTTAGTTTCCGATGCATCACTTCAGGTTTACCGTATCCCTTGGACCTGCTAATTGACGATGAAACACAGAAATTACATCCGAATTTAATACAAAAGGCACAATGCCGACTTAAGTACAAGAGGACTGATACTCTAATTTTCTATGATTTGAACCCCTCCTGTGAGTCCAGTTTTAGATTCCATTGCTTAACTTCAGGTTTACTCTATCCCTTGGACCTTCTTATTGACGATGAAACACAGTAATTGCATCCGAATTTAATACAAAAGGCACAATGCCGACATAAGTACAAGAGGACTGATACTCTAACTTTCTATGATTTGAATTACTCCTGTGAGTCCAGTTTTAGTTTCCGATGCTTTACTTCAGGTTTACTGTATCCCTTGGACCTTCTCATTGACGATGAAACACAGAAATTGCATCCGAGTTTAATAAAAAAGGCACAATGCCGACTTAAGTACAAGAAGCCTGATACTCTAACTTTCTATGATTTGAACCCCTCCTGTGAGTCCAGTTTTAGTTTCCGATGCTTCACTTCAGGTTTACTGTATCCCTTGGACCTTCTTAATGACGATGAAACACAGAAATTGCATCAGAATTTAATAAAAAAGGCACAGTGCCGACTTAAGTACAAGAGGACTGATACTCTAACTTTCTATGATTTGAACCCCTCCTGTGAGTCCAGTTTTTATTCCGATGCTTAACTTCAGGTTAACTGTACCCCTTGGACTTTCTTATTGACAATAAAACACAGAGATTGCATCCGAATGTAATACAAAAGTCACAATG